>NC_048311.1:26506206-26653067 GCF_013100865.1 Trachemys scripta elegans
ACAGAGACACAGATGGAAAAGGCCAGGTCTACCGCAGACACTTGCTGGTATAGCCATGTTGATTAGGGCTGTGATTTTGTGCTTTTCCCAGTACAGCTTATTTTGTTCAGGGAACTGGTGTAAGCTATACCCGCAAAAGCACTCTTCTGCAGGTATAAGCTATACCCACAAAGCTTTTCTAGCGCACACTAGGCCTTAGGCTGAAATTACCTTCCTTAGATAAAGCAACAGAGGGTCCTGTGGCACCTTTAAGACTAACAGAGGTGTTGGGAGCATAAGCTTTCGTGGGTAAGAACCTCACTTCTTCAGATGCATCTGAAGAAGTGAGGTTCTTACCCACGAAAGCTTATGCTCCCAACACCTCTGTTAGTCTTAAAGGTGCCACAGGACCCTCTGTTGCTTTATCTAAGGAAGGTAATTTCAGCCTAAGGCCTAGTGTGCGCTAGAAAAGCTTTGTGGGTATAGCTTATACCTGCAGAAGAGTGCTTTTGCGGGTATAGCTTACACCAGTTCCCTGAACAAAATAAGCTGTACTGGGAAAAGCACAAAATCACAGCCCTAATCAACATGGCTATACCAGCAAGTGTCTGCGGTAGACCTGGCCTTTTCCATCTGTGTCTCTGTGTATTGCAGTAGATAAAGTGCAGGTTTAAAAGTCCGGTGGACTTAAGTTCTAGTCCCTGCTGTGCCACAGATATTACTGTGAGAAATGGGCATGTTCCTTCACCTCTCCGGGCCTGATTTCCTGTATGTAAAAGGGCGATGATAGCTACCTACCTCTTCTGTGGCTTGCTTAATATTAGTAACTACTGGCTGAGATCCTCCAGTGGAAGATGTGGCAGAAATACCAGATAGTGTTTCATTGTGTTGTCCCAGCTCTTTGATGAAGAGTGTGGAGAGAAGCTGTGTGGAGCAAGGAGGGCTGGGGGCAACAGCTGTCTCTGGAAGGGACTGGCTATTTCAACACCCTGGGAATGTCAGGCAAGCTCCTGGAAACAGCCCTCAGTGTGATTTACGAAACGCAATACAGTGGGTTCCAAAATAAATAGTTAGCTGTAGCTTTGTAGTAACTTTAAGCTGATGCAGCATCTTTGCTTCGAGCAAAATGTATCCGCTAATTTAAACCAGATCCTTTGTTACCCGGGTCTGGGATCAGTGCCCCCAGTCAGTGTCTAGATTTCAATGGCTTCTCAGAGGAGGCAAATCCTAGCAAAAGGCATTTTTTTAACCTGGTGTCAGCTGTACAATAATAATCAAATCACCCTAATCCGAGATTCACAGGTGCCAGCCATGGGTGCTGAAACTGGGGGTGCTGCTACACCCCCTGGCTTGACATGGTTTCCATCATTTACAGCGTTTACAGTTTGGTTCAATGGCTCTCAGCACGCCTACTATATAAATTGTCCCAGCACTCCTGGCACCAGCATGGTTCCTCCTCTGGAGAAACAGCCCAGCAGCCTTCCTGCTCCCCACCCTTTCTCCTCTGAACTGCCCAGGCCATGCACTGGCAGCCTGCAACACCAACTTGTTCTCTGTGAAAACAAATAAATAAACCAAGCTGAAAAGGCTGGGTAGCATCTGTGGCCTCTGCTCTTCCTGCTCATGCGTGACAGTGACGCATGCCTGGTGGTCATCAGAGAGGGAGAAGGAAAGGCTAGTTTGGGATAGTTCCCTCTTCAATGGAGGGGTGAGGGGGGCGCTGTATCAGAATTTGCTATGAGTAATATATACAGAGATCAGGGCCCTAATGGGCTAGGTGCTCTCCATGCATAATAAGAGAAACCGTCCTTTTCCTGAAGAGCTTCCAGTTTAGACAAGACAGACAAAATGTGGAAGGGGAAAGACAGGTGAAGTGACTCCCCTGAGGTCACACAGTCTAGTTGCTCTAGCAGGCTTTGGGTGCTGTAAAAATAACATTAGCGTAAGACCTGGGGCCCAATTCTGGTATCCAGCTATGTCTGTATGTGAGAAAAGCCCCAGCTAGAAGGAGAACCCCCCCCCCCCCTAGTTCCTCCAAAATCAAATGAGTTGACATTCTGCCAGCTTGCTGTAGCATCTTCCAGCACTGAGCCACAAGACTTAAGGGTCCTGGCCTAAGTGAGCTGTGTGGGCATTTGA
Organism: Trachemys scripta elegans; assembly: GCF_013100865.1. NCBI lineage: Eukaryota > Metazoa > Chordata > Testudines > Emydidae > Trachemys > Trachemys scripta. The sequence continues at coordinate 26,508,325 of NC_048311.1, forward strand.
ACCAAGGCCACCAAGGCCCATGGCTGGCTGGATAGCAGAGCAAAATATTTCTGCCTTGGTAGCATTTCACTGCCCCCGTTCTGCAGGCAAAAATGGAGGGCCAAAATTTGGTTTCTGAAATTTAATGGTTAGTATGCTTTTTAAAATGTGCTGCTCTGGGCAATCTTATGGAAAAGATCCTACGGAATGTAATAGAAAATCACTATTCTGTAGGTTTTATGAATCACCATATAGAATGTAATAGACATCAGTAGCCTGGCTATAGAATTTTATAGGTTTGCTCATAAAACCCATAGAAAAGATCTCATGAAATACTTAATACTATTTTTTTTTAAAGTTTCATAGGCTTTGTTGGTTCAGGCCTTGATTTAACGAAGCACTTAAGCAGCTATTTGACTGGAACTCAATGATATATAAGCATGTATTTAAAAATAAGCATATGCTTAAGTGTTTCCTCGACTGGGGCCATAATCACTCTTAAATTCTATAGGACTTTTTGGTGGACTGGGGAATTTAATGAGGTTTTGTTGGGGTCTTTCCCTTTTGGAAAACTCCTGTAAAACTTAGTAAGGATGAAACCAATAGCGTTAAACTGAAAATAAAAAATAGAGTTCTATTGAAATTACTCTAAAAACATATCAAATTGAATAGAGAATTGTGTCCTTTACTGGATTTTTAAAGCAGTCTCTAGAATTTAATGGAGAGTTATATCCTGGTTACAGAATTCTATCGATTGGTTCCAGAGTTCTATAGATAGATGGCTGCCTTTATGAAATTCTGTCGTGTTTTCCTTCTGGGTTGTAAAAGGCTCTGTGCAGCACGTCGTTTTATAGCCCTTCAAATACATTGTCGTCTTGGAACTTCGTAACCTTTTCCCTCTGCATTTTTTCAGGGTCACGCATTGTTGACAATTGTTCTGTGTACAAAACCTTTTGTTGGCAACTTACGCCACTGAAAGGAACCATAAAAGCAGCCTCTCTGAGCTCTTCTGTTTTCCCCTTCCAGAGATCTTGGTGATAGCCGCACACCCCCGCTATCAGCTGTGTTGCAAATGAAAAGTTCACATTGTTTTGGTTTCTGAAAGGATTTTTCCAAGTTGAACTTTCCACATGTTGTTAGTTTTAAAGGGGTGGGACATGGCTCACGCGGGGGAGCGTTGCAGAGCCAGTAGGCACACATGACCCAGGATCCAAGCTGTGCTGAGAACCTCCTGTAAGATGTGGCATGCTCCCCAGCTCCCACCTCAAGCCACGCTCTAACTACTAACTGCACAGTCTCCCCAGTGCCTTCCGTCTGACCTGCTTTAGAAGCTTTGTATGTATGTACTTACATTTTTCCTAAGATGCTTTCCAAATCACATGGCAAACTCCCCCCCCCCCCCATTACCCTGGTGGTAGCACATTGCTAAGAACAGGGCTCTGTCCTGCCTAGCACTGGTGAACAGTGTGGGTGCTTTAATAGACGTTAATTCCAGAAGGGACTATTACATCATCCAGTCTGAAGTCCTGCCTGAAACAAGCCACAGAATTTAGTCTAGTTACTCCCATATGGAGCCCAATACCTTTGGTTTGACTAAAGCATGTCTTCCAGACAGGCAATGGAGAATCCACCACTTCTCTTGGTAATTTGTTCCCATTGCTAATAACCCCCCACCCCCTTAAAAATTTGTGCCTTATTTCTAACATGAGTTTATCTGGCTTTAACTTGCAGCCTTTGTTTTCTTGTTATGCCTTTCTCCACTAGATTAAAGAGGCCTTTGGTAATCCAATATTTTCTCCCTGTTGTGGTATTTGTACTCTGTAATCAAGCCACCTCTTAATCTTTTTGATCAACACCAGGCCAACTTCCTGGGAATGTTCAGATTGGAAATGGATCAAACCTCGGATCTGAACCCACCCACACACCTCTGGACCAGTTCAGAGGTGTAACTTGACTTGCTTTGGTTCCCACGGGTGTTATTGTGCTTCTGACTCCTGATCCCACCTTCAGTGCATCTTTTCTCATGGAGTGAAATCCTGGTTCTGTTGCTGTTAATTGGCGTTTTGCCATTGACCTCAATGGAGCCAGAATGTCACCCAGAATCTCCGGCATATGCCTGTGCACAGTAGCTTCATATGAGGGATTTTCTTGGGCATTGCAGCAATTGTTTGGGGCAGGCAGGGTTCAGTCGTGAACAACATTAAGAATTGCTGTCGGTGGGCCTGCCATACAGTATCTTGATCTGCTTCACACAAGATCATTGTTCAGTGGTGCAGTGTCCACGGGTGTGTGTGACACTTGGTTATTATACTTAGTCAGACTTGGCTTGAGAATCACCAGCGGGGAAGGGGCTCTGTATCAGTGAAAAGCTGCTAATAAAAAAAGGAGAAAACATTAGATTTAATCTATTGACTTTTTTGGTGGATCAACTATCACCATGATGATTTTATTATCTTTGATGGGATGAGCTTTTAAGGAGTTGCATACCGTATCCCGTCTGCAAGTTAATGGGGAGTGGGGAATGATTTAAGCCCTCTTCTTTTTTTTTTTAAATGGTACTTGGGAATATTTTGTAGCGCAGTCATAAAAAGGCTATAAATCATATCTCCAGTTTCCTACTATCTGGCTTCCTAGGGTCTGTGCTTCTATTTAAATAGGCTGATAGTCTGTATAGAAGGATTATATAAACGTTGCGCTGCACTCACTGGGTGTAATTCGACAGCGCAATAAACCTCAAATCTGTGATTATAGGGGCACTGCCAAGTAAACCCCCAGGTTGCCCAAATGAGTCACGTCTCCAATGAAGTCTTATCCTAGACACTAAAACACCATTCCCTTTCCAGTAACCATTTTACGTATAAAAGACCTTTGCTGTAAAAACTGGAATCTGTATCTTCACAGTTCCCCCCAGTCAGGTGTAATTTCCATTGGGCGGATCTTCTCGTTCTTTCTAACCTGCAAATATTCAGTGTAGAAACCACACAGGTTTTTTAGCCCCGTCTCTTCTCTCCTTTGTGCCCTGTGAGTGATACCTTCTGGAGAAGGGCAGCCTCCTGCACCATCCCTCAACCCAGGTTAGTTATTAACTTCATGGATGACTGCGACAGAATCGGGCCAGATGGCTACAGGAGAGTGATCGAAGGCAGATATATTAGATTAAGCAGGTCCCTTTTCCCTGGGTAAGGTAACGGGCGGTTCCAGAACAATCAGGAACTTGCTGGAACCAATTAAGGCAGGCAGGCTCATTAGGACACCTGGAGCCAATTAAGAAGCTGCTAGAATCAGTTAAGACAGGCAGGCTAATCAGGGCACCTGGTTTAAAAAGGCCCTCACTTCAGTCAGTGAGGGGCATGCAAGGACTGAGGGTGAGAGGGTGTGCTGCTGGAGGACTGAGGTGTACAAATGCTATCTGGCATCAGAAAGAAGATCCTGTGGTGAGAATAAAGAAGGTGTTGGGAGGAGGCCATGGGGAAGTAGCCCAGGGAGTTGTAGCTGTCACACAGCTGTTACAAGAAACACTGTAGACAGCTGTGACCCACAGGGCCCTGGGCTGGAACCCGGAGTAGATGGTGGGCCTGGGTTCCCCCCATCCCTCCCAACTCCCTATTGGATACAGGAGGAGTTGTCATGGATTGTGGGTCCCACCAGAGGGGAAGGTCCCTGGCCTGTCCCATGACCCACTAGGTGGATCAACAGAGACTGCGGAGATTGGTCTCCTTCCATTTCCCCATGCTGAGCAGTGATGAGGTTAGCTGAGTGAATGGCAGGTTTGAGCCACTAGCAAACGTGGCCAAACTGAGGGCTGCTGTGAATCTCTGAGGCGAGCAAATCCGCCAATAAGCGCAAGACCCACCAAGGCAGAGGAGGAACTTTGTCACATGACCTTCAGCTCCACCATGCAAAAGCACTTAAATCACTCCATTTCTCTTTGGCTGTCTTGCTGGCTGGGAATACAGGACTCCTGGGTTCTATTCCTGGCTAACATCCAGAGCTATAGTAGTAAATATTGGGGGTGGAAGGGAAAGAGGAGAAATAGTTTTGGAAGGGGTATAAAACCTCATGTTTCATTTTAAGCCAATCTCTAGCTCTTAGAGGGTAACAGAAGACTTCCTCAAGGGACCGGTGATCCCGCAATTTCCGGCTGCAGGATTTTCTGCACCTTGCTCTGCACATCTGATGCAGTGTGGCAAACTTTGTTCAGCCTCTCACTTCCTGTGCAACCTTGGGCAGGTCATTTAATTGTTCTGTGCTTGGTTTACCAATCTGTAAAGCAGGGCAGATACCCTGCTGGTCAGTGTGTGTGTCACATGCCCCCCTCTGTGCCTAAGCCATAGAGAACATGGGCCTGTTACAACTTTCAGCTTGACAGCCTGACTCTTGAGGTCAAGCTGTAAAGACTCATGCAGTTAGCTCTGGAGGTCCCTGGTTCAGTCCCTGGTGTTGGTCGAGATGGTGTCTGCCACGTAAGTGGGGGCCTGTCCAGGATCCAAACTGTTGGCCTTAAAAACTTGGGATAATCTTCCTCTGTCTGGAGGATGTATATAACCCACTGATCAGTGTGTGTTCCTCGTTCTGCCTAAACTGGAGGAAGTGAGTCCTGCACAGCACAGGGGACAGTGCAACAAACATTGATCAGTGGGTCTCAAATACTGTCCTCCTGGATGGGGTGGGAAGGCATCAGTCACGTGATGGTGAACCTACAGCACTGGGAGATACTTGCGGGGAGAGAGTGCTATTATACTGTTTACTGTAGCACCTACTGGGGGGAATTTTTAAAGACACCAGTGACAAGTAGGCACCCAACCCCTATCGAAACTCACATAATGGGAGTTAATAAAATTCTGTATATGGGGAAGATTTTCCCATTGGCAGTGAGCCCCATTGGTGTGTATATGATGTATGTCCAATACATACAACATAATGCTTAGTGCATGATTCGTATGTTAGGGCCTGTCTGCATTAAGGAAATTTGCACCAACGTGGTTACGCCAATATAGCTACGGCAACACAAACCAATGTAGACACACTGCACCACTGTAAAAGGGGCTTGAACTTACTAGAGCCGGCCTCACTGATGCAAACCTCACATTGCATTAATATGGTGTGTTTTCATTAGGGGGGTTGTGTTTGTGTAACAGTTAATCTGTGTTGGTGCAGTTAATCTGGTGCACATTTCCCTAGCATAGACGGAGCTTAAGGTTGATGGTTGGGGCAGGGGAGGAGGGAGGTATAAAGTGAGGAACATGTTTGTAGTCAATAGTGGTAATTCGTGACAAGCTCTTGTATGCACAAACAGGACAAGATGCCTTGGTCAGGAATAATATGATATCTTGAGGGGGAAAAGCTGAGAAAACATAGCTTCTCTCTATGGCACTTGAAAACCCTGGTTCATTCATGTGAATCCCTTACAGTACTTGTATGCCAAGTTCTTCCTCCTCAAGAAGAGGAGTTCAATGAAGATGCACCACATGCTGACCCATCACAGGGCCCCATCCACATGACCATCCTTAAACAAGTAAATTGTAACAATTTTGTGTGGATTGCTTTCCCATTGGTCCCATCTCAGTAGAATCTTGTCGCATGTCATTGCTGACATACAAAGTGCTGCATGCATCCCATTATATGAGCTGTCATGGGGCCATGCCAGGATTTTGAAATCTAATAACTGGGATACAAGAGGTGCTGTCTGAGCACGCTCAGCTTGTGTGTCATTTTGAGCCCATCTGATACATGGTATATGTAGCAGCAGACGAGAGAATGTTCTCTCCAGTGAAATAGTCTAGCAACTAATCATTACGTTTATTAGAGTGGAACTTGGCATAGGAATTTCCATCCTAAGCCATGATTTCTCAGCTGTTTCAAATCACTTATGGCTGAAACTTGATACACGAGATGTCAAGTTAAATGGCCATTTTAATTTATATATAAATATAATATTATGAAATGGTATAAATACATTTTAAAAACATTCAGTCACTTCAGAAAATTAAATCTGGGCTCTTTTCAGCTCAGATGTCTCCACGCCTCCTTCCCAGCAGCTAAACCAAAAATGAAAGGTCGCAAGTTTCTGGTGTGTCAGTTGGTCTTGGTGTTTTGGAGGGAGAGAGAGAGTTGAATAGAGACATTAGGCTCCCATGCTGCAAACATTGTACACTTGATTAACTTTGAAACCAATGGGAGTACTTATGGTAGTAAAGTTACAAACATGTGTAAGTGTTTGTGGGAGTGGGCCGAAGAGTTGTGTAGAATGTGTTTTCTCTTGCTATATGCCCGTAGCCAGGCTAAGCATTGCTGTAATGTAATTGGCGCCGAAGCCTGTGAAAGCCAGAAGGGGCTAAGCTGTGACTGCTAGAATTTACTGGGAATGCAGTTACTTGTATCCCTCCATTCAGCAGTGTTGAGATGCTTCACCTCTTGTCACTGCCCCATGAGCAACACGATTTACCATCTGAAACTGACTCTCCTAAGTTGGGGGGACATGATGGTCTCAAATATTCATTGATCCAAGGCCAGAAGGGACCACTGTGATCATATAGGCTGTTCTCCCAAGGAACACGAGCCATAGAACTCCCCCAAAATAATAATAATAACTAGTAATCGTTTCCTGAAAAAATCCTTTACATTAGAAATAATATTTGAAGTGTATAAATTCCAAGGTAGGAGAGGAATTATTTGGGTGCAGTTCAAAGGGAATTCACTAGAAGGGGTGGAATTATGTGCTGAAAAGGGAAACATTAGGAGAAGCATTGAGTGAGACCTACCAGCTGGGTAGGTCTCTCTCAAGGGAAGGGTAGATGTTCTAGAGCTTGGGACATTTAAAATTAGTGCAGACAAAGTACTGAACAGGGAACAATCCTGCGCTGGCTGGGAGCGGGACTGGATCATTGATTAGATCTTCTCCATCTGTAATTTCTATGCTTCCTCAAATTAAAAATCCACTGCCAGGTTAGAGAAAAGACCTTAAAGACGACTGGTTTTTCCTCTGTGACAGTGGAGGCTCTCCAGGAAGGTGCTCCTATGTTAATATGAAAAGGAGGAGGATGTGAAGCATATGCGGGAAATGAAATTGATGTTGAGCTGTGTGCTTTGGACAGAGCCTACGCATATCCACTGTAGAGCTTTGTGGAAGTGTGGGATGAGGGAAGGAAATAAGTGTGAATCTTGAAAGCAAAATTCATTAGAAATGCAGCATTTATAAGTAAAGTGGATTGTAAAACTGAATCTGATGGAGGCTTTTAAAAGGCCTCCGTTAACCTCTCATATTAGTGCTTTGTCTCTGGGAGAATCATATGGGGCGGGGAGGCTGAGCAAATTGCCTGTCACAGTATATTGGATTTGTTAAAAGTAGCTGGGGCAAACCTTAAAGTTTAGGCTCAGTGGGCAAAAGTTGATGCTTTTCCAAGACTCTTAGGGGCAGAAAATTGGGCTGAAAGCAGCCTCTTTGTGGTATTTTGGGAATACTCTAAGGGAGTGTGGCCCTCATAAGTCAGGGGACTGGGGCAGCTGCCCCTGCAGAGATCCTTTCTTTGGAAGAGCTGCATTAGTAAATTGCTAGCTGTGAAAGGGAATGCACCAGAGTTGTGATATTAAATGTATATGTCAGAGAGTTCTTTCTCCCTTTTCTCTGGGATGGTCCCCTAAGAGCAGAGCCACTGCTGGTGAGATGTGGGTCTCCTGAACCTCTAAGATTCAGTTTGAGTTTCAGATAAAGGTTCAGAGTGGGAGGGAATATCCTATTTGAGGTGAAGTAGTTCATTGATCCCTAGTTAAAGGGATTTTTCTAATAGATTTCAGCAGAGATGGGAGCCAATGGGCAGGTGTCTATAGGGACGAGAACATTATGGGCCAAAAGACTCCAGCAGCTCCCATTTAGGTACCTAATGAAGTGGGTCTGATTTTTTTCAAAATGCTCAGTACCCAGAAGCTCCCATTACCATTGTGGATCTTGAGAAAAGCTGCCTGTAATCTAATATTTTGATGCTTCTAGATTTTCAAGATCAGTTTGACCCAAAGCTCTTGATCTGAAGTCATGGGGAAAGTTGGTTCTAGATTGGAATGGCGCACTGGCCCCTTCTTACAATGGCTTGAGGGTTTGGACACTCTTGATATTAGAAACAGTTCAGATCCAGATCCAAATGGGCATAGTTAGTCCCTTCTCTAGAATGGACTCAACTCAACACCCCAGATGTTGAGCACTCTGAAAGTGGGGAGACATTCAGAGCTAAACTCTGGACTCTGTTTTGTCTGGGATGTTTATACCAGAAGGAACGCACTTGCCATCAGAGGTGAGCTGTGTGCCTACAGATTCAGAGCTCTGCCATCATTACAGGCCTGTGCCCACTTGGCAGTTTGACAAAGGAGGTTTCTTTCTCCCTTGCATCCTGAATAATAGAGAGCCATTTAGAGGAGACTGAGCCCTAAATGAGTGTGTGGCTTTTGTTCCTTTTTCATATAATGCTTTATATACCCATTTGCCTGCAGCTTTAATATCATGCTCATTAAAGGAGCTGCAGATCAGTTGCACGAAGAGAGGATGGGGTGGCCTGCCCTGTATTTTTGGATCCGCAATAATGTGTGAGCCAACAATGGACTCAGTGTTCTTTCAGCTGGTGATTAAATGCTTGGCTCATAAATACCAATATTATATAACCTCCAAAATCAAGTAAGTAAATTGTGACCATATGGGAAGCTCTGTTTGGGAAGATTGGATTCTTCCAAAGAAAAAAACAGGCTTTTCATCCAGCCTCAGTCCAAGCAAAAATAGTTTCTTAATCTGCTGTTTGTCTGTCTGTCTTTACTGCCCTGGGTCCCAGCCTTCTCAGGGGACTGAACAAGTTCATGAAATTAATGTCTGATCCCAAGTCTTCCCATTTATTTCAGTGGAGTTTGGATCATGTCCTGAGACTTCTGCTGTATCCCCACTCCATGGCCCTGGATATTGGGAGCTCTATTGTGCACTCTATTTTGCACTTGACTGGGCCATGACTATAATCAGGGTCCAGCATGAAGGCTCTTTGTCTCGGGGCCTGATCCGAACAGGGGCTCAGTACACACAACCAGCTCCCTCCAGCAGAAATCAAATGCCCGGCAGTAGGAATCTTGCCATTTTGCATCCTCCCCAAGCCCTGCTCCCCAAGCTTTTCCTTCTGTCTCCCTCCTCCATTGAAAATTGCAGCCCAGTGTCTTTCATCACAATCTGCATCCTTGAAATGCTGTTAAATAATCCTTTCTAGCGCAGCCAGCAACAGCAGAGGAAAGCGACGATAGGTAACGGAGAACAGAACTGTTTACAACTGAGATTTGATAGAGAGACAGGGAGATATCTGTGGCAGTAGCAGCAGGGGAGAGAAGGCTTTCCTACTAGTAGCAGTGAGATTGTAGGAAAAGACTGCTAGATGATGAGCAATGGATGTGGGGACTAAGAAGAGGCAAGGGGCCTGACTCCGCACTGCCCTGCATCTTGTGTGGTCATTTGCTGCCTGTGCTGAATGGATGTAAAGTGCTACTGTTGTGATTTGGTAGCATTGTACACCCACTCCACTGGGGTAAATGGTGACGCACGATGCAAGGCTGTGGGGAATGTGTGTTGGGCTGGAACAAGTCCACACCATGAGCAGGCAAACAAGTTGCACAAAGGCAGGTTCCTAGAATGGTGACACTGCATCAGGCACCTGGGAAGGGATATGCTGCCATTCCCTAGTTCCAGTCAAAGCGGTCAGCTCACCCAGCCCTAGAGAGCCGTACAGCCAAGGGGAGCACCTGTGTACTGGGACACCCAGCCAGGAGAAGTAGTGAGCTGCCACCATCTGCTTGTGTGTGACAGCTCTGGGGAATGCTCCACCAGCAACTCAAGTGCTGCAAACAGACACCCACCTGCCAGAAATGGGCAGCTACCCCATTGTCTCCATTCATCTCTCTGGAGTAGTAGTTTTATACATGGAGAGCTGGGAGAAGATCCATTGGAGAGTGTGTCAAAGAAATATCCTTAGAGAAAGAAGAGATCTGAACGTCCTCTCCTGGGCTCTGTGATGTGCATCTTATGGCGGGGGTGGTGCTGTAAACATTTTCTCCATATTCATTAACTGAGATTCTGGGCCAGACTTATTCCTGGTGTAAAGCCGCTGATTTCAGTGGTGTGACAGCTGGGGTGAATTTGGACCCTCGGTCTGTATCCTGAGCTGTAATCAGCCATTGGAGAGGTGGCACACCACAAACCATCTTCTTACCTTACCAAATCCCTTCCAACATCTGTGTGAGAAGCCAGCAAAGCCTCCAGTTCTTGGAAACCCAGTAGAATGCACTGGAGCAATGCAAGACTCTTCATTTGCAATTGTTTTTATTGATTAAGACCCTGTATGCTGACTATCAGATACATTCTCTTTCAAAGGACTGCGTTTGGCCCTTGCAAGGAGACTGATTCCTTGCCCTATCTACTTTGATCTCATAGCCCTCTGTCTGATTTAACTATAAGTGGGTAATGGCAGAATGCCCAGAGCACTTGGACAGATATCACCTTATCATTCTATAAATCCAAATAAATAAAATTCTGAGGCGTCTCAGCATAATTTATTGGCAACTGGAGTCCATAGACCCAGGACTCCTGTTCTGAGCACAGCCCTTGGTATTAAGACAGAATGTAGAATGATAAGAGAACAAGTCAGCACAGACTTTTCCTAGAGCAAATGATTCAAGAACAAACGCTGCTCACTTTACTCACACAAGTAGTAGTGAAGGAGCTTGCTTGTGTGACTGAGGGGAGCATCTAAGTCTAGTTGATAGGAAAATAGACTCAGAAAATCCTCAACAATTTAAGGATATTCTAGGGTTTTTATCAAGATAATGGAGAATTAGCTCACCAACTGATGTAAAAGATGCTAAATGGATACAGTCCCATTGCTGTGTCCGTTTGAAAGGGCCCAGTTAGCCTCCTGCAGCAGAGTGAATATACTAGAGAGACCAGTTCCTTTACAGGTGTTCTAAAGAAACCTATGTAATGGGGAAACGATCGTTACTCGTTTAATACAGTTTTGCCGGTGCAGTGTGTTTTCTAAAACGCCACATTTCTTTAATGTATCTTTGAAAAAAAAAGTCCCCAGGAAGATTAGATTAAAAATGTTTTTCTTATATGTAACCCATTTAAAGCTAATTGAACCCAAATTAAAGAACACCCTATTCCTCAGGCCAGGTCCAAATGGATACTTCAAAAGCGAGTTAGAATACGGTGTGGAATGGAAATATAACTGCCAGAGAGCTAGAATGACACCGTAAATGTCTGAGAGCCCACTGTCTCTAACCTTTCCTAGCTGGGTAGAGGGGGGCTGTATTTGCTATTTGCACCTGTAGTTGAATTGGTTAGTACATCCCTGTCTATGGTTGGGAGGGAAGAACAGCGGGTGAGAGGGGGGTGCTCATTACTGTACAGGATGGTAACAGAGTTCAGTGCAACTAATCCTCCTTTTTGCTGTTCCTGCATTTGGGCTTTTTATTGCCGGGGTGTGAGGGAGAACATTGAAAGACTAAGGCACAGGTGCTGACTTTTTCCTGGTGGGTGCTCCACCCCCACGCCGCTACGAGGCCCTGCCCTCGCTCTGCCTCTTCCCGCCCCATCCCCTGAGCCTCCCCCCCCCGCCTGCCTCCCTCCCTCCCTTGAGCACCTCCCACCAGTCTCTGGCTGATCCACGGCCAGTCCTGGGACCCGCCAAACAGCTGATCCGTGGCCAGCCCCAGGGGCCGCAGAACCACTGTGGCTTTTTCTGTGGGTACTTGAGCCCCGCAGCACCCACAGAGTCGGTGCCAATGGACTCAGGTACTCTCTGGAGAGATGTCAGGACACTCCCTGAAGGTTTTCACTCTGTCTCATGATGCCAACATTTGCTGCTTTCCAGCAATTACCAATTAAATTTTTTTTTTTGGCGTTTTACCATCCAGATGTGATCAGAAGGATTGAATATGGGAACACCTCGTAGAGCTACGTGAACACAGGTAGCGGTGGGAACAAAAGGGTCTCATCTTTAGTTCCTCTGAGCAAGTAGCTTTGCTAAGAGCTTCCATTTCTGCTTGTGTGTGGAGCTTGTGTTTACCTTCGTCTCCTGAAAAAAAAATGCTGAACTCTCTACTCAATGGTAGCATTCAAAGGCAGTGCAGTCTAGTAATCAGAGGAGGACACTGGGATTCAGGACTCCTGGGTTCTAATTCTGGTTCTACCACTGACTTTGCTGTATTGCCTCCAATCTCCTGTGTGAAAACTGGAGATCCAGTTCCCAGGATGATTGTGGGACTTGGTTCATGCAGGGTGGGATTTGCAAAAGCTCTCTGCATTGTCCAACTCTGACCCTGGGAATCAAGGAGTTTTACCAGAGATTTCAGTAGGAACAGAGTTAGGCCAATGCTGAGAGCTTTATACCACCCTTCCCGTTGTGCTTTGAAATCTTTGGCTGGACAGTGCTATATGATTAATTGGATTAATACTAGTGCACAGCAGGACTTCTGAATTCACATTTCTGTGTTGAATGCAACTGTATCCTTGTCACACTTGGGAATGATATGCCAGTAAAGTAACGATGAAATGAGTCCATATTCCAGAGCTGAATAACAATTGCAAACAAACCATCCATGGCAAAACCAATGCTGGGGCCTCTCATGTTTCCAAACTGACTCCCCGCGCCGCTAATCTCTACAATGGTGATATGTATTGTCAAGAGAGAATGTGATCATTTGCCAAGGGCTGGCGACGCCGCTCAGTTCTAAACTCTAATTATCACTTTCTTTTGTTGAATATGGAAACGATGGTTTTCTGTTGTTGTAGGTTGATGTAACGCAGTGGTAGTGGCGCATATTGCAGTAGCCAGGAAAATAAGTTGTTACCTCTCTCTGCTCAGTAGTGATGTGTTCGCAGCAGCATTTGGGGATTGCTAAGTTTCTCCATACTCAATGGGCAAACGCACACTTTCAGCCTGAATTACTATCTGGTTTTGATTGCAAAAAGAGTGAAGCAAGAGAGAACAGAAGTAAAGTCTCCGTGAGAGGGCGCACACTGACAGTCTGTGTCGCTCTGGACACAAAATAGATGCCTGCTTCTCCAGACAGTAGAGTCCTCAGAATTTTAAATGTGCTTTACCCAGGAAACGGGGATGTCAGCACATCTCTGCCACAGTAATCCATAGCTAAATACACTTCATGAACATTAAGTAAAGACTTATTTGCTGGGTCAGAAATACTGGGTGAGATTCCTGACCACTGCTTCAGCCCCTTTATGCCAAGTAAAAGGGCTGGAGTGGCCTAAAGGGGTTTGAAAAGCCGGGGATCCAGCTGGGAGGAGGATTTCTGCACCACAGAAGCACAGCTGTAAGGATGCCTTCTGAGGACCCTTGGCAAGCTCTGATTTAGGTTGTATTCCAGTTCCAGGTGTGGGACAGGCGGGGTGTATCATAGGCAGAACCACACACACAACCCTACAGAGATTCTGGGCAAATAGGACCCTAGAGCGGTCATTACACGGGAGGCCATACATGAGGTTTGAAGCCAGCTTAGCTCTCCCTCTCTTTGGGCTATCTTTGCCCTCCCCTTACAGGTGCAGCACAGAATCTTGCCCAAGCTGTTGGCTGTCCTATTACATCACCCACATCCTTTTGCTGCACTGTGCATCTTCTACTGAACGCCAGAGATGTTGAATAAGGTTGTTGGCAGTGTGTGTATTTGCTCAGTGTGGTGGCCATGGCCCTTTGATGAACCCATTGACCTGCCTGAGATAGTAAAACTTGGCACCTGCCTTAGTTGGAAACACTAATAAAAAGGGTGGAGAGAAGAAGCAGCAAAGGCTTTGGTCAGTCCACACCACTGCTTGTAGCCATTGGTGTTCTGTGGCACGAGACATGAGAACCGGTTGACATTTCCCCCCGGAAATCTTTTATTCAGTGAAGAGCAGCTGTCTGAGCTAAACCAAAACGTCACCAAAAATAATTCACTTCAAAATTTGTCACTGAAAAATTTTGTCATGAAAACTTTCATTTTGAATTGAAAAATTTTATCTGGATTTTTGAAAATGAAAATAAAAGTTTTTGGAGGGGAAGGGTGGAATTTTTCTCCATTTCCTACTTTGATTCCCCAATGAGAGTGAGGCAGAAATGGAGGGATAGTAAGAAAAGGAGAGAGAGGTTGAGGAGAGAAAGGAGCTCCCCCCATCCCCACCCCAATTGTACAAGCATGGTAATGAAAGTGCAGCGACTGTGATGCTGGATCTCAGGGAGTGTGCACAAGGCTCAAAAAACCATGCCAGGCTACTAGATGGTCACCCAAAATGGCCCAGTGCTCTGCATCACAGCAATTAAATCCATGTTGCTCACTGCAATGATCAGCGTGTTTGAAGCAGCTTGGAACAATTACCCAACAGCCTACATGTGCCTGAAAGCACAAGGTTCAGACTTTGCCATCTTGAGGATGTTAGTCAAAAACAAAGTGATCCAAGAACCCAGAGAGGCCAGTGCTGTTGTACTGTGTTTCTTTTGTTCAGCCCTGGCACTGTGCTGGAGCAGATGTTTTTGGATTATGAGGCTGCGAAAATGTAGTAAGTTAGGGGAAAGGTCCACAGCTTGGCTTTTGGCTAGCGCACAGTGCTTTCTTCCCGCTTGTAAGGTAAGGAGAGGGGGTGAGTTCTGCTGCACTTCGATTATGCGGGAATGTAATACTCAAGCGGTTGTAATTGCTTTGAAGGCAGGGAGCACACCCAGTTTATTGTCAGCAGCTTATCACACAAGAATTAAAGTTACAATGCAGAATAAGATCCAGGTGTCTCCCTTAAAAGAGCCTTTTTTCCAGCTGTAGTAGCGTAGCCTGGATGCTGACAGCCATACGTGCGTTGTCTGTGCTGAGTGTTAGACTAGCATTTGTGTGATTTTTCTTTTTCGTTCCAGTTTTTGTAAATGCATTTTGATTGCTGGTGAGTGGTGCTAGCTTGACAGTCCTCCACTGTGGCCACAGAACAGGCCTCAGAGTGGGCAGTAGAAGTGCATGCCTCCCCAATACAATGCCCTACTGACATGCCACGAACCTGCCTGGGAGGGGACCCAGTTAGGGCTGTGAAGGTAATTCAGTCTCACCGGCCCGTTTTGTCCTCAGCCTGTCTGCTGGTAGTTTTTGAGATGTGACACCTGTTCACTCAGAACTGGAAGGAGTCCATCAAATACACCTCACTGCATATGTAGCCGGCTCATGAGACAGTTCATGGTGTCCGACACCATCAGGTGGTCCAGAGCTGGGCCGGCTCCAGGCACTAGCGAAGGAAGCAGGTGCTTGGGGCAGCCAATGGAAAGGGGCGGCACATCCAGGTCTTCGGTGGCAGATCCCTCAGTGCCTCTTGGAGCGAAGGACCGCTGCCGAATTGCCGCCGAAGAATGAAGTGGCGCGGTACAGCTGCCACCGAAGTGCCGCCGATCACGCCGATTTCGGCTTTATCTCTTTTTTTTTTTTCTTTCCACTTTGCCGCTTGGGGCGGCAAAAAGCTGGAGCCGGCCCTGGTCCAGAGACATCTACATGGAGCACATCACGGGACACCGTCAGTATTAGGACGAGTAAACGAGAACACCAGTCAGGGAAATAACCCACTTCCTTCCCTGACAAACCAAGGGACTCACCCCGCCCATGTACCTATTCACTACACCAATACTGACTTAGACTCTAAATACATTCTGTGGATGGCATACCCGAGATCACTTATTCACTGACGCTTTAAAAACTCCCGCACTCCAATCTGGGTTTATGCTGGTTATGTACTATGTATGTCTCTTGTGAACCTTGTAACTGATACTTGTAATCTCTCATAACTCAAGCCTGACCCCAGATGTACAGTACCTTCCTTCTTAACCTGTGTAAACTTGATTTTAAACATTAGCTTTAATAAAAGTTTGTATATTTGTCAGTGTAAAAGCCTGATTAATGCAAAATCCACTCCCCCACGAGCTTGCTCATCCACAAATGTTTTCACTTTCTAATCCCACAGAACCAAGGGTTCATCCAGAGAGAAAACTAGGCATATTATATAGCAGCTATGTGATGCTTCTGTGCAACAGGTTTGTTTGACATACAGGCCAATTATCCCTTTGCCAGGTATTTAGGGCCTGATTTTTAAGACAAGTTAGACACAAAATTCCATATGCCTAATTGGTGAGTGCAAGTGCTTTTATTGTGCATGCAAATAGGGAAATTGTGTGCTCAAAAAGATAATAAGTTAATGCTGTACATATTCAATCATGGTAATTGCATATGCAAATTAGTCATGCAGTTGTAAGCCCAAACTGTCTGAAAATCTGCCCCTCTATTTGTTATAGTGACAATTAAAAAACAAACAAACATTGCAAACTTATAATAGCTGGGATTCTCTAAATATTAGTTAAATCTGTTGTCTACTGTAGCTAATGTGATCATTTTGGTACACAATACAAGTTTAGCATTTTCCCTTTGAAACTTTGTGTAAAACCTGCACTAGCACCAACTGCTGCAAATTAGGAACACAGTTGTTAGTGATGTGGTGCCATAAATGTACATGTCATTTACAACAGAGAAAATGCATGTCCTGAAGAGCTGGAAAGGTGTGAGTGTGTGGATCACAGGTTGAACCACAGTACGAATGTTTCATGATCAGGTGGGTTTTCATGAGATTTCTGAAGGTAGAAATGGAGGATGCTCAATGTATGTTAATTGACAGCTAAAAAGGGAAGTAAGTCAAGAGATAGATAAGGGAGCAGGCCATCGGGAGTGGGAAGGGATATCGGACTTTCTGACAATCAAAGGGAGTTCATATTGCCCCGGTCAGGCGGAACTCACTGCCTCATGATAGTCACAGACTGATCTTCAGGATCCCGCTGCTCCAGCCTGGTAACACTCCCCACGGACAGTCACACTGGGCCTAGGCTTGCATGGTCCCAGCTTGGTAGTACTCCCACCTGAGAAGTTGCACTGGCCCATGGTTTGGGCTCATGTTTTTTCCCTTTTCTCTTTTCAGATGAGCAACAAAAGGTCCAATAGCTTCCGCCAAGCCATTCTGCAGGGGAACAGGAGGCTGTGCAGCAAGGCACTGCTGGAGGAGTCAGGACTAAGCCTGTCCCAGAGGCTAATTCGACACGTTGCGTATGAGACCCTGCCACGCGAGATAGACCGGAAGTGGTACTACGACAGTTACACCTGCTGTCCTCCACCCTGGTTCATGATTGCCATCACCATTGTAGAGGCAGGTATCTTACTGCGCCGCTCCTGGAAACCCCTCCCAGAGCACGAGCAAGTGTGGGGAGACTTTTACCTCACACGTACAGACCATGGCTCTGCCAACATGCCTGCTTCTCTTGAACCCGTATTGCCCCTGGGGCCACACTCGGTGCTCATTTGGTGATCTGCGTGAATAGGCCGTAGAATGAAATCAACACATTCACTTTCACATTTAAATTGGAGATTTGCAGAAGTCTAGGTCATTCATCTGCTGCTTCCCACTGCATGAGCTTCTGGTGTGGTACCTCAGTACGGCTTTCAAGTTCTGCTTAAGTTAGTTGTCAATGGGCCACTAGGCAAAGGGTGGAGCCAGTGGTCCAGTCATCTGGTTGGAAAACCTAAAACCTCTTGTCCCTTTGGTCCAAATCCCCTTTAGCCTTTGAGCTAGATAAATTTGGTTTCTAAGGAGTTTACTCCATCCGGGGATCTTTAGAAGACCATACAAAGCAAGGTTCTGCATGGATGCTAAAGACTCTGGTACCTTTCATAAGGGATAGGTGCTTGCCTTATCATTCTTCAATAAAACATGTCCCTACCCCTCAGGTTTCCTCACTTCCCTGCTTGTGGTGACTGCATTTCAGTGGTGCTGTCCAGCTGCAGTTTGTCAGGTGCTTTTGGGTCCTTTGCAGTGAAAGGTTGTATGTAGATTTAAAATAATTTTGTTTTTGAGAGTTTTTTTAAATGTATCTTAATTGTAGTTTGTTAGTTCCTCAGAGCAGGAATCTTGTAATCATGTATGTTTGTAAATGGCTAGTACGCTTTAGTGCTGTCTAAGCATGTAATAGCTGGGGGAACCTATTGCGCAATTTGGATGTTGGATTGTAGTTTATTTCAGTGGAGAGATGGTGTTCATTAACTGAAGACTCTCCCTGCTTTTCTAGGTTGCCTTTTTTCTTTACAACGGAGTGGTATTAGACAGATTTGTGCTGCAAGTCACCCATCCTTTATACCTGAAGAACTCATTAGTGTATCATCCTCAGCTCCGTGCTCAGGCTTGGAGGTACCTAACCTACATATTCATGCATGCCGGGTGAGTACTTCACAAATTTCAGAGGTTCCCCACAGCTGAGTTTCCAGAGAGAGAGAGATTGACTTGAAACAGTTCAGAATTGGATTTTATAAAAGATTTTTCAGTTGCAAACGGCCATGCTGTGAAGTAGAACAAATCGCATGCCGTTGAGGGACATGGTAAAATATTGGGCTGTTGTTCAGATGGGATACCTTCAAAGTCTTAGTACTGGAGGAAATGGTACTAGTGATTCGATAGGTGGTGCTAGTCTCTCACTACTGAGCCAGTGACCCCAATATACATATTTGGGGCTATGTAGCTTTGCGCTTTCCCAACTGTCCATTTGCCCAATTTCCCCCAAGTACAACTCGGTGGATAATGGAGAAGAAAACTGCAAAAATGTAGCTGAATTTTATACCAAATTTGCCACATTTGGCTGTGAGATGAAATCTGGTCTTATGGGTAAAGAAATGGACTGGGATTGAAGAGGTCTGCGTTCTAGTCCTGACTCTGCCACAGACAGCCTGTGTGAGTTGCTTAATCCCTCTGTGCCTATAATATATAATTACTTAATAATATTTTGCTATCTTATTGTATTTGGTGGCACCTAGAGGCCCCAAATCAAGATCGGAGTCTCATTTTGCTAGGCGCTGTACAAACACACAGGATGAGACAATTCTTGCCCTGAAGAGGCAACAAGACAGACAGTCAGAGGGGAAACTGAGGCACAGAATGAAGGGACTTGCCCAAAGTTACACAAGAAGTCTGCAAGCCCAGCTGGGAACAGAATCCCTATTCCCTGCCAGTGTCTCATTCCCTGGACCTCTCTACCCCACAGGAGTTTATGAGGCTTGCTTAATTGGTATTTTTGAAGTGCTCAGATGCCATAGTGATGAATGAGCACCACAGAAGAGCCTGTAAACGGCTGAAATGTCCATGCTGCTTTTGTGTGTATGTGCATGCGCCAGTGATCTCTATCTTTGCAAATGGCTGGATAGATAAGTTGTGGTTTTCCCCTAAATTTTTCACTGGAAAAATCACTGTGACAAACTTCTCTGCAATAGTTTATAATTTGAACCTTACAAGGAAATGGCTAGAGACTCTTCCTTTCTCCCCCTCCCCCACTTAAGGGAAAGATTAGATTTCCATTCGTCAGTGGTGCCCATTAAAATGTTGAAAAGACCCATCTGATCCTATTTTGCTAGTGAATAGCTCCCTAAACATGCCTCTACTCAGCTCACAATTGGTCTTGTGCATAAGATCTCACCCAGATCTTTCAAGTAAACATCAGGTAAATTTCCTAGGAGGAGCCAGTTTTGTTTGAAAGACAGGGCAAAAAAGAAAAAGTTAGAAGAAATTTCCAAAACACCTGTGTCTCCTGCATGTCATGGCCCTCCAAAAACGGCCTTGTCCAAACACATCTCCAGCTTGAGGGTGGTGAGGGCAGATGGTGGGGGGGCAGAGGAAGAGACACTTCTGCTGGACAGGACACAGACCACACATGCAAAATGTGAAGTGGAAAGGTCCATCTTCTGAGGAACTCAAGTGAGAATGAGGGGAAAATTGGCCTTATAACAAAGTTACTCTCAACCTTAACTATTGAGCAGCAACCAAGGGCTTGTCTTCACTGTCAAAAAGCTGTGTTTTTTACCTCAGTATAATTAATGCCCATGAGCTATCCTGAGGTAAAAACTGAAGCAATGTCTACACTACTGGTGCTACAGCAGCACAGCTACGGTGCTTCAGTCGTGCTCCTGTAGCGCCATTGTGTAGACATTTCCTACAGTGACAGAAGGGGTTTTTCTATTCTATTTCTATTGTAGTTAATCTGCCCCTCTGAGAGGCAGTAGCTAGGTTGAAGACTTCTTCTATCAACCTAGTGGCATCTACAGTGCGGGTTAGTCGCTTTATTTATGTAGCTCCAGGCTGTGGATTTTTTACACTCCTGAGCAATGTAATTAGGTCAACCTACATTTTAAGCATAGACTTGGCCACAGTGAAGACTAGGCACTGTCGCTTTAGTGTGAGGTAAACTCACTTTGGTCAGTCTCAGGCAGGCAGGGGTACGTATAGTGCTGTTAGGTAAAAAGCAAGTCCTTACTCACCTCTCCAGCACCCGAGTTCGTGCGGAGTTGGTATGGGGCTCACAATCTGTCAGAGACCAGACACCAATTCGTTGATCAACGGGCTCACACTATCCTTAGCTTGAAAAGCTTCAGAGTAAGTGTGGCAAGTTTATTAGGGGTGAGCATCAATATTTATACACAGAAGTAAACAAAGTGATTAACAGATCATAATGGTCATGTATAATCAATCAAGATTCTACAGGATAAAACAGGTTAAAATGTAAATTCAAAAAGAGAAAAGGGGAGATGGCTACTTCTTTATTGTTTGTAACATGGCTTTCTAATCCATGAAATGTCACCACTTTGCCTTAGCAAGCAGCACTCTGGTGTTAGTCACACACTTTGCTTGAAAAGTTTGCCAAGCTCTTTATTTACCAAGTTTACTTCACAGCCCTGGCTGGTTTCGGAGGGAGGCGATAATGAAGACAGTATCTAATGTCTAACCTTTGTAAATATTTGAGATTTATCCCAGAGAGCCTCATTACTTTTGCAAAGAATTCTAAATCATGTAGATACATGACTCCATCAAAACCACACACAGTCCTTCTTGAATAATAAACCCTGTAGCAGTTTTTATGAGGAAGCAGCATCAATAGTTAGATGGTTAAATGATCATTTATTGCTGACTTATCTGTATTGAGTCCCTTTCGTAGCAGGAGAATAGATAAATCCCGAAAAGGTAATAATCTTTTTACTGTGAGCCCATTATTCCCATCTCATTTTCAAAGGGCAGGCTAATCCAGTGGTGTGGAGTCTATTGCTGTTATACCTCCTGCTGAGACGTTAACATGGTAATTTGCATTCCTTAATTTACTGCACTCATCTGCTTTTTTTTTTAAAGTGAAAGTGACAGTCAGAAGGTGTTGGAGAAGAAGGCAGTTGCTAAGGCCAGCTGGCAGCGCTTCTAGAAAGATTCCAAAAATGCACTGTTTGTGTCTCCGTCCTCATGGAAAGAGCTTTTTAAAGAGGCCTGAAAGCCAAGCCGAAGCTGTAAATTTTGCCCTTCTGCTTTCATGCAAAGCAGCTGTTGATTATTGGGGGGCCTACCCATTTATAACACGGCCGTAACTAAGGACTTGCATTGATTCTCAGTCCCATTTGTTTGGTCCCAGAGAAGGCTAACGTCCTAATAAATCAGTTACATTGTCATTTCAAGAATGACCCATTCAGAGCTGGAGAAAGCTAATTATGTTTTATGGGTGCTTATTGACTATGGAACCTCTGATGCTCTTAGCTTGATGGGAAAGTGGGCTGAATAGGCTCACTCCTGGTAACGCTTTTAAGAACAGGCACATGTGTCAGCTCCACTGAAATAGCTTTTAGAGTCCCTAACAAGAATGAGCTTTGCTTGCAAAAGCTGCCTTGCTAAAATAAGGACAGTTGCTTGGTTTGAAGATGTTGGACACTCCCCAGGATGGTTACTAAGTGTCAGCCTCTTGTTTTCCTTCTATACAAGGGCAGTGAGATGCTCTGAATCATTCCTGTGATCTCTATTTGACTTTCACTAGGCATTCCCAATTAAGTGCTTGAGTCCCCTGTACCTGCATGAGCAGAATGAACACAAAGTGACTATGCCTAGTGGCTCCAATGTTCAGAGCAAGCAGAATAAGCACATTCAGTTAGGTTACAGCAATAGGTTACAGCGGGGAGGGATAGCTCAGTGGTTTGAGCATTGGCCTGCTAAACCCAGGGGTTTGTGAGTTCAATCCTTGAGGGGGCCATTTAGGGATCTGAGGCAAAAATCTGCCTAGGGATTGGCCTTGCTTTGAGCAGGGGGTTGGACTAGATGATCTCCTGAGGTCCTTCCAACCCTGATATTCTATGATTCTAATGTCCAATAATGATAAACTGCAGAACAAATGTGGGGAAGGGTGGATTATTAGAGGAAATTAGAGAGGCTGATGTCTTAATAGGTTTGTTTCTATCTTCCTTTAAGGACAGGATTGTGCCTTCCAGAACAATGTTTAGTATTTTGTCCAGCCTAATTTTAAAATGTCCCAAAGGATGAAGCTTCCACCACCTACCCAGGGAGAATATTCTACAGCCTCCACAGCAGGAAGATTTCCCTCATATTTACATTAGGCAAATCACAATGCTAACATGAGGAAAGCCCAAAGGAACTAAATATACCTACCCCAAGATAAGTGATGACTAAGGCACTGGGGACAGATAACTGATTGGACATTTGGGTGGTGAGAACACCACGGGTGACCAGGAGCTATCTAGGATGGCATAAGGGATGCGTAGTACCATTGTTAAAGTACTTGGGAATCCTTTAGTAGCAAAGGGGATGTGTAAATATTTGTATGATGCTTTAAAAAATAGAAAAGGACATCTGTGTGCCAAGTGCTGTTGATTAGATGTAAGATCTTTGCTGTTCTAAACTCATGACCAAACACAGCAGAAATCTACAGCATCGGTGTCTTTTTTTTCACAGATGCATCTGCTTGGGATTCACGCTTTCCGCCTGGCTCCCACGCAGGATGGCACTTGTTAACGTGCACAGTAGGGATTGTGAACGACAGGCTGGAGTTCCGCAGGCAGCCTTGACATTGTGTTCTGCACTGCAGGTGGGAGTTGCACAAGCACTCAGCATGGGTCTATCTCTGTTTTACCATTGACTCTAGTAGGAGCAGAGCTAGGTCAACCCTGAGTGCTTTTCACAATCCCTCCTAGCACTTGATAGATCCCCCACGTGAAGCCAACCTATATCAGCCAAACGTGAAATCTCTACCTTCTTTCTGCTCCTGGCTGCTACTAGCAGATAGGGACAGGCCCAGCAAATGTCAGGACATGGGGGGTGGGGCTTGCTAGCAGAAATCCTGAAGCAGCATTGTGTATCAGCAAGGCGAAAAAGGAACTGTCGTGGGACAGCTGCACATAACCTAGAATTGCCTTGAAACTCACATGTCAAATTGATGTGCAGAGCTGGAGGGCATACAGCAGGGCCGGCTCTAGGATTTTTGCCGCCCAAAGCAAAAACAATTTTGGCCGCCCCCCCGTCCCCCGGTTCTTTAATTACCCCACCCCCGGCCCCGCCTCAACTCCGCCCCTTCCCCAAATCCCCAGCCCTGCCTCCTCCCCCCAGGCTCTCAAGCCTAGGAGGGAGGGGGAGAAGCGGCGCCCGCGCCGCGGCCACTCGGAATCTCCCTCCCCCCCCCCCAGGTTTGAGAGCCTGGGAGGGAGGGGGAGCAGCGGCGCGCGAAACGGGCCGCTCGGGATCTCCCCCTCCCTCCCAGGTTTGAGAGCCTGGGAGGGAGGGGGAGCAGCGGCGCGCGAATCAGCTGTTTCGCGCCATGGCAGCAGCAGCGGAGGTGAGCTAGGGCGGCCGGGGCACATTTTTAGGGGCGGCATTCTGGCGCCGGCCATGCCGCCCCTAAAAATGTGCCGCCCCAAGCACCAGCTTGTTTTGCTGGTGCCTAGAGCCGGCCCTGGCATACAGTCAAGTGGTTAGAGCAGAAGATTGAGAGACAAGATTCTTGGACTCTTGTCTGTCTCTGCCACTGTCTTGCTGTTTGACTTAACTCCTCTGTACTCCATTGTACCCATGTGTGGGAAAAGGGTGTAATAAGAGTATTGTGAGGCCCAATTGCTATTTGTAAAGAACTTTGCGGCCTTTGAAAGGACCGAAGGGCTGCAAAAGAGGATTAGCAGTAAAAGCAATAAGTGATGTAACGTGCTCTAAACAGCTTGGTTGTGGGTCCCCTGATTCCAGTAACCATGCTTTTCTCTAGTATTGCTATTTATTTCCATGCAGAAGCTATTTCTAATTTTATACATGCATCAGTAGCTTCAATTATGCTTTGGCAATTATGAGGACTACGCTGAACAGGGTTTCACTTAAAGGTGAAATCATTTCATAGCATCTGCTTGGTACGATAAAAATGTTTTCAGGCAGGATATTTTACTCACTGTCTTTTTATCAGTAATATCTGTGCCACCAAAGTTTTGATCTTTTCAGAGTACAATTTGGTATCAAAAGGGAGAATACTCACAAATGGATTTGATTTTGCAGAACTGGACAATAGAAGGAAACCAGAAATCTTCTCTCAGTTGCATTCCTAGCCCCTGAATCAAACATAATCTTCACTTAACCGTCTTCATCACCCAGTGTATTTAGTGGATCAATGCATAGTGAATAGTTCATGGCTCTACATTCCTGCTATATGCATTGGTTCACACATTTTCCCCGTGCTATATATTCCTTTAGGCCAGGCCAGGCCTTGTTATTCAGGTTCACGTAGTAACAGGCTTGAATCCGAGTGATGTGTGGAGCATTCCTAAGACTGCTGGTCTGAATCAGCAGACAACTTCTTATAGCGATCCATTACCAATGCTATTGAGAGGGTGAAGTGTCTTCTTGTAAAGAGAGTGACCCTTATAACATGGAAGATGAAGAGAATTTGGTGTAATCTTGGGAGAAGACAGAATTCTTATGAAATGGTTTGACAGAAAAATCAGGGAGTGCACTCTCTATCTAGAATTAGCCCACTTAATCTGGGGATTATTTGTAATGTTCTTCTGGAACAATAAAAATCTAACATAATATCCACCCACAAAATTCACTGATGGAATCCACCATGGTACCCTATAATAAATGACTGGGGAGTGTGAACTGTATCCATCACAACTGCTCTCTATTGGATGATGTCAGATCTGTTCAATTTTATGCGCCAACATTGTCTTCTAGTGGCTGCAGCCTGCAAGGGTAAAACCCCCAATGTTACTACAGCTAGTGGTGAACCTTCCTTAGGCTTTGGCTTTGTTTAGCTTTTAAACAAAGGACCTGGTTTTTATCCCCTTGCCACGTACACATGTCTTAGATTTTACTGTGGTGGAGTTTGCAGTCATGGATTCATGACAAAACCCATGCCCAGGGATAGCAGCCTGTCTCTCCAAATGCAGGTATCGGAGCATGTGATATGAATATTGATGGTAAAACAGCTGTAGGTCAGTGACTTAAAAAAAATGCATGAAAGTTACATAGACTGAGCCAAAGAAATCTGTGATTAGAATCTAGATTGTGGCTCACTTGGCCTCCTCTTCCAAGAAATAATTACATTGTGGAAAACAAGGGGAAAACACAGTCAGGAAGAACACAACTAATGGTATTTTTCTTTGCCCCAGGATAGAACACCTTGGACTCAATGTTGTTCTTCAGCTTCTGGTTGGGGTTCCCCTTGAAATGGTACATGGAGCAGCAAGGATTGGCTTCGTCTACATTGCTGGAGTTGTAGCAGGTAAGTGGTTTGTCTGACTCCAGATGAACGTGCGCTGGAAGTATCACCGTTTAATTTTCTCAAGGGTTCGGGTGTTTATGGTATGGGAGGAAAGGTGCCCGCATTCTTGGGCAGGAGTTCTTTGCTTTCTGTGCCAAAGACCATGCTTGCGATGATGCTGCCCATTTAGCCTTGCCATTGTAATTCTAGCACTAAGGTTATAACACTCGAAACATGGCTCCATTGGTGTCATACAGTCCGTCTTGCACATAGCATCTGCAGGATGCAATATTTTGGGAATGACTTTGCACAATGGTGCTGATGTGGGCAGCAATTACTAAAGTACCCCCATGTCTCTGCCATGTCAGTTCTTTCAGCAGCAAGGAAGCCTTGATTTTTTTTAGCTCTTCATTTTCCTTTGAGGTGCATGCATTTCTACTTGGCAGGGAAAGCCAGGCAGGTACTTCAAAGAACGTAGCCCCCATTCCGAATTGCAAAATTTTCCATTTGTTTAAAAAAAAATTTTTTTAAACATTGAGCCAAATTCTGCAAACTATGTAGCACAGGTGCCTTCAGTGAACCTCAGAGCTCCATCTGAGACTCAGCGGGCGTGAACCACGCCTGGAAACCAAATATGTGGTTTGCACCAACCTCTGTTAAGCAAAACCTCAGAGGCTTGTGAAGGTGCTGATTGGAGCATAGACACGTGGCCGCCTTGGTTCAAATGTGCTTTATCTGCTGAAAGACAGCAGCTGTGCCCAAAAGCCACCAGCACTTCCTGTAGAGCTCTCATGCAGTGCTTGCACAGCCTGGTGAGCTCTTCTCCAGGGATGTACCACTGCTGAAGTACTGGCAAGGTCCATGTCCAGGGCTTGTCCAACTTAGGGCCTTCGTGGCATCACTGAACACTGGCATGATCTTGGCATTATGACATTGCATTTGCATCACTGTAGTGTTAGTCCCTTGGGGTTTAAGCAAGTGTCCCAATACCTTTGCCATTCTAATAGGAGGAGGCAGAATTGCTCTCTTGTTCTGCCTTAAACTCTGCCTGGAATTTACGAGTTCAGAAGGAGAAGCAAAGTCAAAAGCCAAGATATATTCATATTTTACACACACACGCGCGCGCGTGATTTTTCAGGAGTGACTAGTGAGTTTATGTACCAGCCCCTGCCCTCTGAATTGTCAGATCCCTTTAAGACTTCACAGTTTGGGCACCCAAAAAGCTCATGTGTGTATCTCATGTGGCCGTGACAGCATTGCAGTAAAATGCAGAGACTGATCACGTCTTTGTGTCCTCTGTGGCTTGGGCGGGCTGGGACTCTGGCCGGGCAACGAGCTGGGTGGGGTGGGGCTCCTCCAACTGCAGGGGGGCTCAGGGCTCCAGCAGGGGAGGGGAAAAGGAAGGGGTAGGGTAGGGATGGAGCCTCGGGTAGAAGGGGCAGGGCTGGACACTAGCCTCCCCGAACGGGGGGTTCATGTGCTGCCCATGGCTGTGTGGACGAACTCCAAGTTACTTAGGTGCTTTTGAAAACTTCACTCCATGCCTATTGAGCCATTGTGATTTGCAGAGTCCGAGGCTGAAATGTGGCTTGTGGGAATCCAGCTGAAATCTGGGTCTACCCCACTTACTCTGCAAAACTGAAACATGGTCTGGCCAGGCTGGGTACTCTTGTGTGGTAACCAGCTCCCACACCCTGCTGGCTTCTCATAGCATAACTGAGATCCAAGACGCAAAATTGTGTTGGACACTGTTTGGAAATATGCTTACAACTTGACATCTTAGCCCAGGGCTTGGCAGATGGGTCTACGTTTGACTAACTGCTTCCCAAAAAATACAGATTTAAAAAAACCAATTGCTTATAAATGCAAAGTGCAAAACTAGGACTGTTTTGAGAAAGGCCCATGCCAGGCAGCACAAGCAAAGCAAGCCACCATTTAGGGTTTGTTGTTTCAAATCACAGGCTGACTCCATCTCTTCCTTTGTTCGTGAGGTCATAGGTGGAATTGACTTGCCATCAGAGCCACCTCTAGCAGCGGGACCGGAAGGGAGAAAATCTGTGGCCTTGGCCTTTATCCTTGGTAGCTCTGGCCTGCTCTTGCTTGAGGATCGACAAATTTTAACCGCAGTCAGGATTTGCAGGCCCACACACTCTTCTTATGGCCTGGGCATGTCTTTTAGTTTGTCCCGCTACCATGCTCCTTATTTATGCTAAATGAATTCTCGGATTTCCCTTCATGTACATGCTTTTCCTTTCATTAACGGTGCTATGTACGCTGTGGAAGGCAGTGCTGAAAGTAATCCCTTCTTATCACCAGGTGAATACAACTTGGACATTGTTAACGTGAAGAATCACAGGCAGAAAACCAGCACACAATATCCCTTTGCGGTTACATTGGTTTAGCCGGTTATTTGACACATTTGATTTAAAACATGTTCCTGGTGCTTTGAACTATGCTTGGCGAGTGAGAGAGAGCACATGTTAATGCTGTAGATCGAAGAAATAGAGATACAATAGAGGTTGTAAACAAATGGGGCAGCCCAAACATGCCCATCCCCTGCCCTTAACTGACTTTCATCAGGAGGGATAGCTCATTATTTCTAATCTAATTCTCTCCAGTTTGCTTGGCTCTGCTATTAGAATCTTTTGCTGTGCAGAGCTGGTGAGACTGAAAGGGACGTTTCCAGCACAGCGCCCAGGGATTTAATTGTGTAAATACTATTCTCATTAATGGTTCCTCGTTAGCTTCTCAGCCAGAGAACAACTCACTCAGCCTTTAGTACGAAGAGGTCCCTGGTCACAGCTGGCGCACACTAAGAGTTCTCTACTGCTCATTAACATAGTGGTGTTTGAAAAAGGGCTATGTTAACCTGCACTAGAGAATTTCTAGCGTGCACCAGCAGAGTCTAAACAGGGCAGTTAGTGCGAGACATGTTGGTGCGCATTAGAATTCACACCCCACTGCTGCACACTACTGCACCATGTAGACAAGCCCTGTGAGAGATTTGGTCGTGACAGACACAGCTTTGTGTTTGGCTCATGACCAGCCATGTCCCAGCAAACTTCCCATGCACACACTGTGCCACCATTGCAGGGATAAGATGTGTATAGTAACACAACATCAGTGGTTTTCCCCCAGTTGGGCAGAACCTGCTTGGCCAGACACTTAGGGGCCCAAGTCTTTTGAAAATGAGATTTAGGTTCCTATGTCACTTAGGTACTTTTTAAAATATTACCCTGTCTGTGTTGTTTGAATAGTGCAATGGAGCCTTGACGCTTGATTAAGCCACAATCAAGCTCTGTATTAGCAGAGTAATTAGCAAAGTCATAAAAGTCCATTAGACATTTTTTGTCCTTCTTAGGACTCTGCTGCTTTCTGCCGTTGTGTGGTTTTTCCCTCTTCCTTGCTAATCAGAAATAATCTCTATTATCCCTGCCTCGTGATGCTGGCTTAGGCTTTGTCTGCCTTGTCTCTCTTCATCTCTTCAATTACTTTCTAAAATTCACAGTGAAAGGAGCTTTGTAACCTGACCCAGCCTGCCTCTAATTGAGATGAATAGAAGAAACCATGTCTTCTTTTGGATACATCATTATTATTGTACCAGCATAATTTGCTCTCTGAAATTTCTAGCTTACATACAACTTTTATTGGCCGTCCTGACAGGGAGAAGATGACCTGGAGTCCTTGTTTTCTGGCTGAGCCCTGTCTCTGCTAGTGCAGTGGAAATCTAACCAGAGAGTGCGCTAAGATGGGAAGCAGACGGGCTATTCTGTTGCCTACTAGTATCCCAACCCATCTGGCTCTAGATGCTTAATTTTTCTTTCAGAGTTGTAAAATCCACTTGCGTTGTTTGCATCCAGGGCCGGCCATGAACCCAAGCAAAGTAAGCTGTGGCATAGTGTTTTGCATCCCACATAAGCTGTACAGCCACGTAGAGTCATAGA
This sequence comes from Trachemys scripta elegans, assembly GCF_013100865.1. Classification (NCBI taxonomy): domain Eukaryota; kingdom Metazoa; phylum Chordata; order Testudines; family Emydidae; genus Trachemys; species Trachemys scripta. Next base: position 26,537,858 of record NC_048311.1, read on the forward strand.
TTCATAGATGTTAAGGCCAGAAGGGAACATTATCATTTAATTTGACTTCTTGCATGACTAGCATGACATGATCTGAGGCTGGAGGATTTCACTCAGTGTTCCTGCATCAAGCCCGTAACTTTTGTTTGAGCTAGGGCACCTTCAGAAAGACATTGCATCTGGATTTCGAAACTCCATTAGACATGCTGGCTCTATTACCTTCTTCTATAATGGCATCAGAAGGGAACGAGAAGACTTGCTTGTAGGTCCCTTCTGGTAATGCCTGGCTCAATTTGCCCTCTTCAGAACAGTTTGGAGTCCTGTAAACTATAAGGCCAGCCCTGATGGCATCTAATAGTGATCTGAAGCAACAACTTTAGTCATTTCAACTCACCCCGGGTGCAGCACCTGGCGCTTAAGGGCGCACTTTGCAGGCTTTGTGCTGGCCCTTGGCAGAGGGGAATTGGACCCCGAATGCAGATATCCCACTGGTGTTTTTCCTTGATCCGTCAGTGATTGAGCGAGTTCCGAGAGAGGATGTAAGTGTTTGTGTCCAAGCCGCTGTTTCAGAAAACAAGTGCATAGAAGATGAGCTCAACCTAGGAAAGCTTGAGCGAGCAGCATGGCAGAGTGAGCTTCAGCACTGAAGCTGTTGCGTCATGGTCTGTCAGAGCACAGGAGTGTTTTATGCCAAACCCAAGTCGCGTTGGTCCTGATTCTGTGCAGTGCTGAGCGCCTCCTGCGTTTCAGCTAAGGTGTGTTGAGGGCCCTCAGCACCTGCTAGGGTTTGGCCTGAGTTCTCTTTGCCTTCGTTTCCGTCTCAGCGCAAGGGGAGGGATGCTTATCTCCCTCACAGCGGCGTGGAGGATTAGCGAGGGGATGCTGGTGAAGCGCGCTGTCCCAGCCCTGGCACGACCGCCCCCTCAGGCCTTGGCTCTCTGTCCGCTTTAGAAGTGCTGCAGTCACGCTTGGCTCAGCTGGCACTTAGTATCTCGTTTTACTTATGAAGCAAGGAACTCTGTAGCTTTTCAGCTATTTCGTCTTAATGGGAAAATCAAACCGTGCTGGCTCTAATTTTCCTTTCAAAATGACATTGATGATAACAGCGAGAGTAAACAAGGTTAATGTGCAGTACAGGCTGCGCGCTGCCAGAACCGCTGCACAGCTGAACAATCCAGGCAGCCAGAGTCATCAGGGAATCACTGGGCCCCGCTTTCATTAAAGAGAGAACAAAGTCGTTAATAGAAGAGAGTTTAACTACCAGGCAGCCAGCCATTGCTGTTCTCCAGGACGTCCCCACAGCCCCAGCATAGGCAGCTAGACCCTAATACCCAAGAGTATTATTGGAAAGCTCAGCATCACTGCGCCTCTGAAGATGTCAGATGAATCCAAAAACTCAGAGTGAAGCTTGGTATGAACCAGCTGGTTTCCTGGCAGACTTGTCAGCTGGTTTCTCCCAGCATTGAGCCCAGATCTGCTTGAGAGGTGTGAGAACCTGGGGCTGGCTTTGGGGGAAGACACCAAACCACCACAAGTTTTGCATGGTTTGTATTATTAAATGTCTCTCTTTTGGTAGCGCTCAAAGGCCCCAGTCGGGATGGGGACCTGCTGTGCTAGTCACTGTACAAAACAATCCTGGCTCTGAAGAGTTTACAGTCTATAGAATAATGTGAACGCTTTCCATGGAAGGCTCTCCAAAGTCCCAACCTCCCACCCACGCATTAATGACATAAGCTTCCCAATACCCTGTGTTGTAGGGCAGTGTATACACCCATTTCACAGGCTGGATAAACTGAGACACGGGGTTATCAATGGTCAGACTGGGGCTTCTGTTGCATAAATGTGTAAGAGAGGACAGAGAGCCCTTCTCCTCCTTTCAGCACCCAGTGCTTGGTGCCTGAAGTGCAAGTTGTGGGGCAGTCAGTGCTGCCAGCAACACTAGATAGCCCAGGGCCCCAGTGGCTGGAAGAACCACAGCCTGCTCCAAAGTGACTTGCCCAGACTCACACGAGAAGTAAGTTGCAGAGTTGAGAACAGAACCCATATCTGTCTTAACCACAGGAAGATCCTTCCTTCCTTCCCAGCAGCCCTTCAGCTAACTGAGAACTAATGCTGGAGCTATGGTTCTCTTCCCGGCACTGGGAGGGCAGAGAGGTCTAGTGACCAGGGCACCGGACTGAGACTCAGGGGGTTCGATTCCTGGCTCTGCCACTGACATTGTGTAAGTCACTTCAGCTCTCTGTGCCTCTGTTTCCCCTCCCCCCACTTTGTGGGTCTCTTCTGTTTAGATTGTGAGTTTTCCAAGGCAGCGACCGTCTCTTACTATCTCTGTGCGTGTGTGCGTGCAGTGCCTAGAGCAATGAGGCCCCAACCTCAGCTGTGGTCTTTTGGTGCCACTGTGTGATCCTAACAATGAATGATAACTGGAGCAGATGCACAGATATTTTGAGCCCTGCAGGATACCCAGTGGTCAAGAGGGAAAGGCCCCAAACCAGCTGAAGAAAACTCTTTCCATGTTGGAAAATGAAGAGTAAATAAAAATGAGAAAGTGACTTGACTGTGCCCTGCTTTAGCTGGGCCTTTCTCCTCCTGGCCCTGCCTGGGTGGCCCATCAAGAGGTTACACACGTGTTTGGAGCAGGAGGTGCTGATCACTTGATCGTTCTGGGATTTCCACCAAGTCATGCTTGCATTAATAATAGTTAGCATTTCTCTTCTGTAGGTATGAAGGCATTTTACAAGGTGGACAAGCATCATAAACCCCATTTTATACAGCGGAAACTCACACAGGGGGTGTCAGTGGCAGAGCCAGGAATAAAAACCCTCTTGACCTCCAATCCAGTGCACCAGCCACTGCATCTTGCTGCCTTCTTGACACAGTTTCCTCTGCAACCGATTCATCTTTTTGTTATCTCCTGTATTTAAACTCTTTGGTGCACCATTTTGAGCCTCCATCCATCACCCTTTGAGTTACTGTTAGCCTTCACTGCTCTTGCATCTTCCTAAGTAATAAACTGCACTTGTTCACCCTTAAATCAGAACCCAGTGATAAGTCACAAGTCTCCAGTTCCTCCTCGTTGTGCAAATGTTTATCTTGCCAGGACTAAAATCACTTTCATTTTATCCTCTGGGGGACACATTTATCTCTTTGATGGTTCTTCACTGTTTTAACCCAAGCTGTGATTCCTTTTGCTGCACAGATTTTAAGATACTGTTAAGAGCTGGGTGAAACCTGGTTATGGGTTTCCTGGCAGACACAGAAGGTGTGTCATCCTTCAGTTGACATAACTCAGAACCCACCCAGGAACTTTTGCCAAGGGGTGTGTATGTGTGTGTTGAGAGAGAGAGAAGGCAGAACACAAAGCAACTGAGAACCAAAAAGACCGAGAGAGAGCGAGAGAAAGCAAAACAGAGCAGCTGCAAGCACGGTGGCTGACCCTGATCAAATATATTTGATTGTAGTTTTAAAGTTGATGTAAAAGAATGTGTGTCACTCTCCTGGCAGTGCTGCTGGGCTTAGTCAGGTTCTCTAGTCAATTTATTCCCCTCCCCCAGTATTGCTGACTGCAGCCCCTAATGCATAGAAGAGGGTGCAGGGTGGAGAGTTCTCCCATCAGTGGGAGAGTGTAATTAGCCATTTTCTTCTTCCAAGGTTCCCTGGCGGTATCGGTAGCTGACATGACTGCGCCAGTGGTGGGTTCCTCTGGAGGGGTTTATGCGCTCATTTCTGCTCATCTGGCCAACATAGTAATGGTAAGTACCAGAACGATTTTCAAGCCTATTCGAAAGGGAATAAATTCTGGGATGGCTCTGGGCAGATTGGCAGTGGGGCCTAAATCAGCAGTCTGAATCCAGCCTGGGTCAATAGTGACAAATATGGTCACAATTGGATGATTGCTTGTCAGCCTGCCAAGGATGTGAATGGGCCAGAAAGAATGAATTGCCCTCTTGCCCCTAGAGGTGATCCCTCTGCCCCAGAGTTGAGGTACATTGGTTGGAGGGGCACAGTGTATGTGGGAAGCTTTCAGCGCCCCTGTCCATGCACTTCTTCAGTGCATAGAGGACTTCAGTTTCAATCTGGCACCTTCAACCTTGTTGAATTTTTGTGTTTGTTTATTCACCCTGTTTTGTTTGTCCATATCGGGATCCTCCCTTTTTTCTAGTTTCCAAACTCTCGCCTTCTCTTTGGATTTCCATTTCCCTTATCACAGGGCACCTACACAAAGTTAGGATCCCAAATCCAGGTGCAAATGTTGAATGTAAATAAACCTCATTGGCTATGCAGCAAAACTTATCTTAAAGGATCACCAAAGAGAATCAAGAAAAATCGAGCAGCTGGAAGAAATGGTCTTTCGCTAATTTGGGTTGCATAACAGAGTTATGTGGCTTGCTTTATAGAGAGAAGGTTCATTTCAGCATGCACAGACCCTCATGCCCATGAACTTCTGCAGTGCATATAGGGTGGGAGGATGGCCCGGTGGTTAGGACGCTAGCTTAGGAGTCCTGAGCTCAATTCTCTGGTCTGCCGTGGGTTTCCTGTGTGACCTCAGTCTCTGTGTGCCTGAGTTCCTGATCTGTGAAATGGAGATAGTAGCACTGCCCTACCTCATGGGGGTGTTGGGAGCATAAGTACATTAAAGATTGTAAGGTGCTCAGATGCTATGGTTATATGGGGACATATAAGTGCCTTGGACAGATATAGGGCCCAGGTATGTGACCCCTAGTTTCATATACAGGATACACTGTAAAGTTACTTTCCCAGCTCTACCTATGTAAAAACTGGGCCCATGTGGCACGACAGTTCAGCTCTTCTCTTCTCTTCTCTTCTCTTTGAGCTCTTTTATTGTGTAGCAGCCAGTTAAACAATGTCCTCCCACGAGCTCAAACACACACACACAAATTTCCAAGATGTGAAATTCATGTTAACTAAATGCCTGAAACAGACCATTTGCAACTGAGGGTGGGGGTTGTATTTTCTCATAGGCATAGCTTGATTGATGGCTTGGTACTTACAAACATTTGTGCAGAAATTACACTTTCATGAGCGTGACATTTTCTCTTTCTCTCTCTGCTTCTGTCCTCACCCCCAATCACTGGGCATCCGTCTAATAATTAAGGGCCCAGTCCTGCAAGGTGCGGAGCACATTGCGCTCCCAATGATTTCTACGGGAGCACTGAAGCTGCTCAGCACCCCAGAAGAGATACTTCATGTAGGGCCCTGAAAATCTTAGGACATTCCCTGATGCATGTGGCCGTTTGGTCAGACACACTGGCACTTAACCTGCAGTTGCATTTGCGGCTGAGATGGTTGGCAGTTTCTATGTGTAAATCTAAGATTTATACCTTTAAGAATGTGGCCCTAAAGTATCATAATAATTCTATAGCCCTCTACGACTTTGCAGTTTCATGACTACAATGAGTAGAGAACTCAGATTCTTATGTGCCACAAACACAGCATCCCATTCTCCTGTAGTTGAAGGGGAATCTCTGTTAGCTGAAGATTTATGACACCCTATTGAACACTTCTGTGTCTATCCAGTAGAGGGCAGCATGCAGACGCATGCACACACCCACCCATCCATCCATCCACAAGTGAGTTCATTCATTTTTAGCGCCTTGTTCAGGTTTCTTAAAGTGTTGCATCATTTTACCTTTCAGTTCTCTCCTATTTAGTGATTGCCACAGTAGCATAAGTCACTTTGCAAAATGATCAGTAGTATACCAAGAAATGACTGAACTGACTTTTATGAACCTTTCCTGCCTACCCATTCCTGGTGCTTTTTCTTTCTTTCTCCCTGGCTTGCTTAATATTCTTGTGAGAATCTCTTACATAATGAAAAAGACGTTTTGCATTTGCCACTCCATCGCGTCCGTTGACAATACTCATCTTTTTGCACGGATGGTTTAGATGGGGAAGGGAGAGTATCTCATCTCAATCTTCCATTTCCTTTGTGCCTCCTGGTAACTGAAGGAAAATAAAATGTCCCTGCTTGTTAAAAAAATAAAAAATATTCCTGAAAATAAATAAAATAACGAACAGGAGCAAGCAATAAAACATCTCACCCTAAGGAAAATAATAAGGGGGGGGAAAGCCAACAAAGCTGCATGGAAATGAAGAGTAACTGAGGAAACAGTATTAATCAGCATGAGCTCAGAGCCATCTGACTACGTTAGCTGTCTCTGTGGAGAGAGAAAATGAGTTACTTTATTTTGCACAGATTGCATTCTTGCAGCTGCCGAAGTGATTTATACCAAGATCCCCCATCGAACTTTATATATTATAAAATATTCTTTCAATACATTGCAAAGCCACTGGCTACATCAGGAGCTGGACCCTGGACTCCATTAATATTTGTTTCTTTGGTGCACAGATTATTTAGTTTAGTAGTTGGGCTGTAGGGAGCTGTTCTGGAAATTCTTAATGCTATGATATCTCACACTACCTTACACAGGCACAATTCCTTTGGAAAGAATCTAACTGAGATCAGGTGCTTAATAATAATACTGCTTTGCATTTCTAGATACATCAGATGACAAGAGGTATATAAGAACCTCAACAGAATAGGGCTCTAAAGCATCTTCCTTGTGAGGATTTCCAAGCGCTTTAGAAACACAACTAAATGAAGCCTGCCTCACAGCACTCCAGTGAATTGTCTAAGTATTATCATCCTCACTTTACAGATTTGGGAGCGGATGACAGAGACTTGCCCAAGGAACCTGTGGTGGTCCATGTGCCTTAACATTCTGCAAGTGTCTAAGTGGTCTGCACAATGTGAACCCATATCGAACAGCAGGCAGGCAGGCTTTGTCAGTCTTATTACAGTGCTGGAATTTTCTTGGTAGAGCAAAGTCTACAAACATTTCGGTACATTTTCTTTCTTTTGGCAATCCCGTGCTCATAGGGCTTAACTATACTAGGAAATTACAGTGTATTAACCCTACAAGTTACCCCAATTAGCTGACACAATGTTAAACATGACAGTCCCTGTCTCTGCTGAGTAAATCGTCTTTGTTAATGTGTTCTAATGCAACATAGTTTCCCAGTGTAAACAAACCCATAGTTGGTGTATCTTTCATCCCTGAAACCCTGAGTGTTTCCTGCTCAATATAATGCCATTTTTATAATTAGGATTGGGATATTTTTATTCTTATGGGTTTCAACTATTTTAATGTTTATTTCCAAGGATTTTTTTATTTTACATTTTTGTTACCAACCTTAAATTTTGGCACTAGCTGGAAATTAAAACAAAACTTTATACTAATTTATTTAAAACCTAATTACTTTAGATGTTGGGATTCATAAGATTCAGAAACAGAACAATAATATTATCAGACAATCCTATTTTAGAAGAGCTCCCATTAGTTTATTTGCTAGATAGAACTGACAGCATTAGCTGTCTGTGAGTGCAACATATATGTATTTAGCGTCTCCATTCTGTAACTTTTTATTATTAATGTGAGAAGTTATTTCAGTCTTTTTGGGTGGAGGGAGAAAATGTCAGTTATAGACACTGGCTGATTTAAAATCTAATCCTTCCAAGCCTATATATAAGTATCAAATCAGACTGCTGACCTATAAAGATGTAAACTGGGATGAGATATGACCCCTTTATGAATGCTGACCTACTTGTGGGCTCCTAGAAATTTACATAGCAATCTGGCTCCAACTGAAGTAAATTGGGAGACTTGCCACTCAATCCAACGGCAGTGACATCTGTTGCTTACAATTTAACACGTCAACAACCAAAGACACAACCCCTGTTTTGGACGGATGTATTTCCTGTAGAGATGAGCCAAAACCAAACTGTCAGATCCAAACAGCCTCAAACTCTGGAGAAATTTGCAGATGTCTGAACTTTGGGTCTGAAGTCAATTGGAGTCTTTCCATTGATTTGAATAGGGTTTGGAACAAGCCCTTTGTGATTGGCCCCATCTCTGTAGTGGACTGATCCCCAATGTTCAGGACTGGAATTTGGAAGTCCACTTCCAAACTGTGCAGCTTGGGCCAGTGCAGTTTCATGCCTCCCCTCCCTAACCTGTCCTTTTACATTTTGCCTTCCATGTATATGAATGTAGATCGGTACAGAGCAGTGGAAGACCTGTACACAAAGGAAAATGCTCTTTGGGTGTTTGTTTGTTTTATTAGCCTATTCCATATAGATTATTAACTAGACAATCTTTTCACTGAGTTCAGTGCATGCCTAATTATATCGCCAACTCTTCTGCTTTCCATAGCTCTTTTGTACAGTTCCTTCTGTAGGTTAAATCCAAGTCCGTAAAGAAAGTGAGCAGATGCAGGCCGAGATCCTGCAAAGAATTACTCGAGGCTGAATTTTGTGCCCTCTGAGTAGTCCCTTTGAAAGCAAAAGTCTCCTGAGGTCAATAGGAGCTTTCCATTGATCTCAAAGGGCTTTGGATCAGGCCTATATACTGATATATAGTATACTATATACTATATACTGTTATATACAGTTAAGCATGCGCTTCAGTCTTTGTAGGATCAAGGCATTAGATACTTCTATGCTTGATGCTTTGGCTTCCTCCTTTATTTAGAACGCATGTCTTCTCCGTGTGTGTGTGTGTGTGTACACAGATTTCCATGGTTAGTACAGGTATAAATTGAGTGCAATGCAGATCAGAGCGAACAGTCAGCTGGCTCACAACAGATGTGGTATTATATCAAAGGCTCCTTACTGCAAAAATTACCGAATGTGGTTGTAAACTGTTTCCCAAGATTGCTGTGGCTACATCTACACTACGGGGGGTGTCGATTTAAGATACGCAAAATCAGCTACGCGAATAGCAAATAGCGTAGCTGAATTCGACGTATCGCAGCCGACTTACCCCGCTGTAGGGACGGCGGCAAAATTGACCTCTGCGGCTTCCCAGCGACGGCGCTTACTCCCACCTCCGCTGGTGGAGTAAGAGTGTCGATTCGGGGATCGATTGTCGCATCCCCACGGGACACGATAAATCGATCCCCGAGAGGTCGATTTCTACCCGCCGATTCAGGTGGGTAGTGTAGACCCAGCCTGTGAAAGGCTGGTTACATGGAAGGGGTGTCTCAAGGAAATAGTGGGATGCCTGAAATTCTTAGGGATGGAAACCAATGAACAGGGGATAGAAAAGTGGAAATTGTGATGAGAAGGCGAGTCAGTGGCTTTAGCTTTCTCATCCCAGTTTGAAATGGGGTGAAACACTTGAATTGCTACTGTCAGCTGTGATGAGCACAGGCATGTGCCAGAGTTCCACACCAGCAGTCTGGATCACTCCTTGGCCCAGACACCAATGGTTCAAATCACATCAGGAAAAATGCAGAGTCTATAAGCGTAACATAAAGCAGAGTCAAAAGGCCCTTGATCCTCAGGGCTTTCATCTCCGTTAACGTCAAGGGGGTCTGTAGTTTCTGAGAGGCAGGCTGGTGCGTGTTGGCTGAGAGCCATTGCTGCTCAGCAATCCCAAGCTTTTCTGTCCCTTCTTCTTCTTCTTGTTCTTCCTCCCTCATTAGTCACCACAGCGGTGGGGGGTGTTGCTCCATAATTGGCATTTCTCACAGCAGAACTGGGGGGTGGCTAGTTTGGCTGTCTTCAGGCAGGCAGGGTTCTTAACCCTTTCCTGCCTGTGTTTTTGTGGGAGGGGTTGCAGACCCCATCACAACTACCAACGATTAGATTCCAGTTAAGATATCGAATGTGAGCTACAATGTATGCTCTTCCATACATCTAGCCAAGAGTAGTGAGCTCTTTGGGGTAGGGCCCATCTTTTATTGTGTGCATGTACATTGCCTAGCAAAATGGAGCCCCTATCTGGGCTGAGGCCTCTCGGCACTATTATAATACGATACTTAGATTCTAAGCTCCTTGGGGCAGGTCAGGTGCTGTCTTTTGTTCTGTGATTGTGCAGCGCCTAGCACAATGGGGTACGAGTCCATGACTAGGGCTCTTAGGCATGCTAGTAATACAAATACATAATAATAATGAATAATAAATCCTAACCATAGACATCTGGGTCCAGAAGGAGTGTTTCTAACCCTCTTTGGCTGGAATGAGGGGTTTGCTTCAGCACAGGGCTCTTTCTACACGAGAGAAGTAGTAAAAGGAGGGACGAATAGGGAGACTATATCATGGGAGAGAAACTCCCCTCCTCTAATGCAAGCTTTAAAGACACTGCTTGTGTTCTGAAGTTAGTTGCTTCTTCTCCCTGGTTTCAGAATTGATCTTAACTGAACTAAGCGCCTCCTGTGGCTGGCAAAATTTAGTAAAAGTTTACTAAATATTCAATAATTTGAGAAGCATTTTGCTTTAATTAAGAAAAATAATTAGCTCTGTTAGTTTCATTATGCCAACACATTGCCTCCAAGATGCATTTGCTTCAATGGCCTATCTAATCTACATATCCTTTTATGGTATTTCTAAGGCACTTATTACTTGGTATCTAAGTGTTTGCATTGAAAGAGGACAAGCGAGAGGGTTAAACTCCCATGCATTTGTTTGTGGGCCATAACCTAAATGATCTATGTATTTAATACAGCTGGTCAGGAAATGGATGAAAAGTCAAAGTTTTCCATAGCAAGCAGACACTTTCTGCAAAAAATTAATCAAACCCCCAATTTTCTGTTGAAAAACAGTTTAGTTGGAACATTTTCAACCAGCCCTAGACCTGAATACTTTGTCTAACCTTTTCCCTCAAGACCTGAGTTCATCCTTTAAATCTTGAGCACTGCAAACACTGCCGCAAGCTTCCACAGGCAGATAATATCAGTGCTGGTTTATTGATCCTCTGATGTGATTTAGCTCAAGGGTGCGAGGTCATTCAGATTTCCTGCCTGCAAGAAGTAAAGGCATGCTGATGTCTCCATGCTCCTTCCTTTGGATCAAAAGGAGATGATAGGGGAAGAAAATATGTCACTGTAAAGAGGGAGAAATATCTTGGTATCTCATTGTTTTCTATACTTGTTAATGCCTCTCTCATTACCCAAGAACATTCTTCTCCCTTAGTTCAGCTGCAGGAAGCAAGTACGTATCCTGTTCTTTCATTCATTTCAACCTAACCACTTAAAGCGTTGGTGAGATGATAAAAGAGTTAATTAATTATATTCTCTTTGCCCCCTTAACCTCCCACTACAAACCTTCTCTGTTTGCTAGACTCCCAAGCTTTTAAGTCACACCCACAAAAATAGACCTGCAACATGTTTCTTCCAAATTTACAGCTTTATTGAGTCCTCACTTTGTGTGGAACCATGTCCCTGCCCACAGACACACAGTGGATTGCACTATTGTACATTTCTAATTCAAATTGCTCCTTCTTATCATTTCCATGTAACATAATCTAAAACTTCTGGGATAACCCCACCTTACCTCCCCAGGCCTTTCCCTCACACCCAGTATGAACTATAAACATCCATCAAGGAGCAAAAGAGTGTGACAAAAGGAATAGAAGTTTAAAGCCCATGTGTTGCGGAGGGATTAAACAGGGATTCCCAGTTCTGTGGATTTACTGTGCTTTCACATCTTCATCTTCTGGCCAGTAAAGCTGCAGAGTAAAGAAACAGAAGGATTCAATGGACTTGTGAGAGCTGCCTAATCCTTAATCTGATGTGTCTCTGCTTTTGGCATGGTGAGTTGAGAAACCTGGGGAGTGTGGCAAGGGCAGCACGAATTGGAGCAGAGCTTCCCATTATGTGTGTGTGGCCAGATCAAGTTCCTTGATGTTCAGCAAGTATCTAGATCCGTCTTCAGATTCCCAGGGCATAAAAAGAAGCATAAATTGTACCCAGCATAATTTTGTTTTTGTTGTGTCCTTTTCCAGAACTGGTCTGGAATGAAGTGCCAATTCAAGCTGCTGCGCATGGCTCTTGCGTTGATCTGTAGTAAGTATTGTAATACGTTTGGCGCACACATAATCCAGTTTTGTTTACCTTTGCCATTCGTGGTTATGCTAACCCCAGGTGGTAATTTGGCTCTATCGCTGGGAACCAGTAGCCGGAATTCACGGCAGCAGAAACCTGATCACTCTGGAATGCAGAATCTGGATCCAAATGTTAAACGGGAGCATTTGAAAATGTACGGGTCATTGTTTAGCAGTGTCTGGAGTATGGACATTCATGAAGATCTGGGGGCTTGCTGCTTCTCTTTGAACACTGCAATAGGCAATGCTTTAATAATAATAATGCATTGCACTTTTACGGCACTCTCAGTCTAAGGATCTCCGAAGTATTTGGCAGGCACCAAAGAAGTATCATCCCGGCTTTCCAAAAGGGGAAGGTGATGCACACAGAGATAGAGACCAAGGACAGAATTGTCCAAACCCCTGATGTTGCATTTTCAAAAGTAATGTACGTACTTAGGAGCCCAAGTCCCATTGACTATCGATGAGACTCACTTAGGCTTCAAAGGGCCAGATTTTCAAAGGTATTTAGGTCCCTAAAGATGCAGACAGGCGCCTAGTGGGATTTTTAAAAACACCGGAGCAGGCAGGAATTAGGTGCCTCACCTGATTAAATGCTTTTGAAAATCCCACTAGGTGTCTGTCTGCATTGTTGGGCCCCCAGTTACTTGCCAAGGTCACACTGCAAGTCTGTGCCAGAGGTGGAAATAGAACACTGACCTACTGATTCTGACGCTGTGGCTTTAAGCACTAGACCATCTTTCTCATGCTAATTTGAGTGCTTGATTGGGTAAGTTATCCAGCTGCTTGGTTAGCTAATTAGTGGGGACTAGAGATTCTGAATAGCCTACTACAGACAATCTGTCAAACTAGTGATTATTATAATGTATGTATTATTATAAAGGTTTATTCAGCGCCTATCACCTGAGTGCCCATATAAAAGGCTATAGACTAATTCTGCCCTCAGTCACTCCTACTGGTCAAAAGACAAAAGCTACCCAGCTTCATAAAAAAAGTAAAAGGACCTGGGAGGGAGGCCAAGAAAAGCTAAAACTGCTGGCAGCATCGGACACCGATCTCTACGGGTAGCCAAGGCCAGGCTCTGCTAGACCAACAAAGGAAACAAGTTCTTCAGCTCCACCACGAACCACCTGCACCAGCCCCCTCAGGATCAGCCATGGGCCCAACTCAGGAGTGCCCCAGCAGGTCACAGCTGCCACAAAGGGCATGGCAAGAGGTAATGTCAACTGAGAGTGAAAGGCTGCATCTCTCCTCTTTTGTCATGCTACGCAAAAAGGAATTCCCAATGCTGGTGCGCAAGGGATGGACTCATCTGGAGAAGACAAGAGGATAAAATGGATTTCCAACATGCTGTCCATGGCAAAATATTTTTCCATTGATGTGGGGCTTTTGTAATGTCCAAGTCAGACCCTGTTTCTCTAGGTCAGTGGTTCTCAACCAAGATTACGTGTACCCCGTGGGGTTCATAGAGGTCTTCCAGGGGGTACAGCAACTCATCTAGAGATTTGCCTAGTTTTGTAACAAGCTAGGGAAGTCAGTACAAACTAAAATTTCATACAGACAATGACTTGTTTATACTGCTCTATATACTATACACTGAAATATATGTACAATATTTAATTTCCAATCAATTTATTTTATAATTATATGGTAATAATGAGAAAGGTAGCAATTTTTCAGTACTAGCGTGCTGTGACACAAAATTATGTCTGATTTTGTAAGCAAGTCATTTTTAAGAGACCTGAAACTTGGGGTATACAAGACAAATCAGACTCCTGTAGAGGGTACAGCAGTCTGGAAAGGTTGAGAACCACTGCTCTAGGTCACTTGTCTGAATCAGGCACAGGTCTGTAGTGACTAAAACCAGCTATCAGTAATCTATGTGAGGTGAACTAATGGACCTAGTCCAGTTGCCAGAGGATGACACTACTACAGTCCGTTTCCTTGCTGGTAATTTCGTCAGAGAAGCCAGGAACTGAGTCAAGGTAGAACAAATCTCTCACCCCTTGAAGTGACCCTTCCAGTGCTGTGTTCAGGCACATGGGCCGGGAGATGCAGAGAAGCTTGTGTTGCTGCTGCTGACTATGCTGTGCTTGTTCTGGGCATTCAGTTTTCAGAGCCAATTATCTCTGTAGTGCTACATTCACTTTTTTAAATTACAAAAATGGAAATGTAAAAATCTCAACCAGAGTTCTAGAAATACATTTGGAAGCCTAAGAATGGCTCTTGCACAATCTCCAGTTAAGATTTTTCTCTGCCCCTTAGTCCTAATTCAAGAAGAAATTCTGACTTAACATGTATAATTTATTTGTGATTCCAGCCATCTGCACTGCCTTAGGAACTGAGTGTGAATTGAAGGTCCTTGGATCTATACAGGATCAAGCCCTTACTTTGTAGGTTACTTTACCTGCCGTTCTACTGGTTATTTATAGAGGGCGCAATAGCTCTAGTGATACAGGTCTATTCTGTGTTAAGTTTAATAAAATTTCAGCCGGCCACTTAAATCCATTCCTGTGCTTGTTCTCATTCACTACTGTGTCTACATCAAGTGAAATAGGAGTTGTAACCGTGCCTCCGTGGGTCACAATTGAGGATGCTAACTTCAGGACAAACTGCTGAGAAACAAGGCAAACACACCCAAAACTGGTGGTTATTCTTCCATAAGATATACCAAACCAGCAACAAAAGTAAACTTCTGTTTTACCACACTGGCTAACAAGAAGACATAAAAGCAGTTTCCTTGGGCATTCCAGTTCTTATGTCACCACCAAAACCACTGGATTTAAAGGTGAGTGGTTCTTTACAACCAATCTCACCAAATAAAAGGTTCGTCTGATCCCAAAGGACCAGCCACACACCCAGGTCAGTAACTTAGATCTTACCCAAAAATCACACTGATGTAAATCCTTTAGTATCTAAAATCTAAAGGTTTATTTATAGAAAGAAAGGTGAGAGTTAAAATTGGTTAAAGGACTCAAATACATATAATAAATGCAAAGTTCTTGATTCAGGCTTGTAGCAGTGACGGAATAGACTGCTGGCTTGATAAGTCTCTGGTTGCTTCCAAATCATTGGAAGGTCCTCAATTCCTTGGTTAGAATGCTCCCATTAGTATAAATTCATAGTCCAGAGGCTTGGGCAAGAAAGAGGCTGGAGCAGGATAGAAGCAAAAAGGAGGTGTTTCCAGGGCCTTTTATAGCTTCTGCCATGTGGAGGGAATCCCATTGTTCTTACTGTGGAAAATTACAGCAGCAAGATGGAGTTTGGAGTCATATGGCAAGTCACATGTCCATGCACTTAGCCTAGTCAAAGCAGGAAATTCCATTAAGTGTAGATGGGCGTTTTCCCATGGTCCATTGTCAGTTAAACGTTCTTTTGATGGGCCACTCAATTTGGATAGTCCCTCCAAGATGTGCTGGCTGGCTATCTTGTGGGTGTTATCCTAGGAGCATACATTTGAAATCCAGGTATAGAGCCAATACTTTAGGGTTACCATACGTCCGGATTTTCCCGGACATGTCCGGCTTTTTGGGCCTCAAATCCCCGTCCGAGAGGAAATCCCAAAAAGCCGGACATGTCTGGGAAAATAGGGAGGGAGGGACCGGCGGTGCTCGGCTGGGGGCCGGAGCCGCCGGGGCTGGCAGTGCAGGGGTGGCGGTGCGGGGGCGTCAGTGCGGAGCCAGGGGCCGGGATCGGTGGTTGTCGGCCCAGGGGCCAGGCCGGGGATGCTCGGCCGGGGCTGGCGGTGCAGAGCCGGCGGTGCTCGGTCGGGGGCCGGTGGTGCTCGGCTGGGGGTGGCAGTGCGGAGCCGGGGGCCGGCGGTGCGGAGCCGGCAGTGCTCGGCCAGGACCGGGCCGGGGGTGCTCAGCCGGGACCGGGCCGGGCGGTGCTCGGCCGGGGCCGGCGGTGCGGAGCCAGCGGTGCGGGGTCGGGGGCCGGGGCCAGCGGTGCTCGGCCAGGGGCCGGCGCCCCAGGAGCCGAGCCGAGCCAAGCCAAGCCAAGCCGGGCGGGAGACGCCGGGGCCAGAGCCTCTGGGCCTGGGCCAGCCGGCCGGCAAACAGAGCCACTCGGCTGGGGGGGCCAGACTGGACTGTGCCCCCCCACGCCCCAGCTTGCCTGCTGCTTCAGGCTTCCCGCGAATCAAATGTTCGTGGGAAGCAGGGGGAGGGTGGGGGGGGCGAAGCATCCAGGGGAGGGGGCGGAGTTGGGGTGGGGCCGGGAAGGGGTGGGAGTTGGGGCATGGCCAGGGGCCGTGGAGTGTCCTCTTTTTGGACACTTAAAATATGGTAACCCTACAATACTTATAACTTCAAATACAAAAATGATACATGTATACAGATAGCATAATCATGACCAGCAAATCATAACCTTTTCAGAGATGCCTCACTTGAGAACCTTTGTACCAGATTTGCTGCAAATATATAACAGTGGTTGCAACAATGATCTATATGGTCACATTTTAATCAGATAATGTCACAGGAGTACAGAGGTGATCTGATGTGCCTAACTAGGGAGAGAGCTTGGGAGAGAAAAGATACGTCATGTGCTGACTGGACCAAGTGAAGAGGAGGAAACAGCCACCATGAGCGAGATTTAAAGGAAGAAAAAATTCTACCGAAAGAGTCTCTTTCTGTTTTTACAGAAAGCAACCAGAATCTAGAGCTGAGAATTTCTGATCTAGATCTGTTTCTGAACTCCCACAAAGTTTGGGGCTGTACAGAGCTGTGGATTTGGTTCGGCCCCATCTTTAAAGAAAATCAAAACCCACATTCAGGTTTCTCTTCCAAACATGTTTCTGCTGCCAGGCTTTTATCAATGACTGCCCAACAGCCACCTGGCCCAGCTCACACGCAATCTTAAGTAAACAAAACAAAAAAAACCCTGTCATTATAATAACTGCATGAAGGTTGATTCTCTCTGTCTGGCATACACACAAGCTCATTTGGGTTGCAGTTTCTGTTGCTTGCTAAGATTATCTTTGTGTTCTATGGTGTGTCAGCTGTATACAGTACTGAGCACATGGTCAGAGCTCAATGAATAGCAGAGTTCCAGTCAGCAAGAAATCAACAGGAGCCCTAGAAAACACCAGGACAAAGATAGAAAATAAAAGAGCACTTTACACTGTCTGCCTGCACTGATGTTACATGTCTGATGTACAGTGAGCGGATTGGCCAAAACTGGCTTACAACGTCCCCTTTGCTTGTAGCAGAGTGCACTTTCTCTCTGTTCAGTAAAGCAATGATCTCTGCACTATCCATGAGATAGCAAGAGATGGTTATGAAACAGCACATGCAGTTCTCCAGTCGTTGACTTGAAGGAGCCCCAAGTAGAGGCAGAGAAGGATTGAGATGGACAAAGGGCTTATCTTTTTTTTTTCTCTCTCTCTATTCCAGTGAGCTTTGAATTTGGAAGGGCTGTGTGGCTGCGGTTCCATCCATCTGCTTACCCCCCATGTCCACACCCAAGCTTCGTCGCCCACCTGGGTGGGGTATTGGTTGGAATCACATTGGGCGTGGTCATCCTAAGGAACTATGAGCAGAGACTCCAAGACCAGTCCTTATGGTGGATCTTTATTTTTATTTATGTCGTCTTTGTATTGTTCGCCATCTTTTGGAATGTTTTTGCCTACAATCTGTTGGATCTGAAGCTACCTCCACCTCCTTGAGAGCCTGGGACAGAGAACTCTGGAGGGCAAAAGACTTTTCCATCTGCCAGCTATGTTAAATGAATCGAAACCAAGGATTTATTTTTATATGACGATTAGGGGCTAAGTAAATGGTCTTCTGAAAATGCACAAGTTAAGGAAACGTGTGACATCGTTTCTGGCTAACTGTACTGTATGCTGATGAAGATGATTTAAGCTAAAAACTAACAGTAGAACTGGCCTGCGAGAAGTTTGGGCATGAGTCATACAGGTACTGTTAACGCTCAGTCGGGACCCAATCCTGCAGCCTCTCCATTGTGGCTACTCCCCTGAGGAAGGGCTGCAGGATCAACCCTATGTTTGTAACTGGGCATTTACCACTTGGTTTATTAGCGCACACACTGATGTTTAGTTTGGGTCACTTAAATTTTTCCAGGTTATGCTGGATCCGTGACTAGTTGGTTTATGAAAGGCCTGTGTTTAACTGAACAGTAAAAGAAAAACAAGCTTCACTTTTACTAACTAGAGCCTAGGTGCTGGAACTAGGGGTGCTGCCACACCCCCTGGCTTGATGTCGTCATGACAACCCAAATACATGGTTTCTGCCTTCAGCATCCCCACTGTAAAAACTGTTCCAGCACCACTGAACTAGAGACTCAGAGGACGCTGACGAGGCAACTTGAATTTGGTTTTAACGGTTGAGTTTGACTGGTCAGCCATGCCTAGGGTGACCAGATGTTCCTTTTTTAAGGGGACAGTCCCGGTTTTTGGGACTTTTTCTTATATAGGCGCCTATTACCCTCGACTCCCCCGTCCCATTTTTTCACAGTTGCTATCTGGTCACCCTAGCCATGCCACTGCCATTGTCTTATTAATTGAATGGTTGCTTAAATATTTAGTCTGTAGTTTAGACTGTCTTAAGCAACTTCCAAAGGGGCAAGCAAAACCCATCATGGTAGACGTTGATCTTCAACTAAATGTCAAACAAGATTGCACTAGAAACCTTGGGGGTACCATAAAGTGGTTGTTTCAGACAGGACACCGTATCAGAGGTAGCTCTTACCATCAGTACATCTTTCACTTGATTTTTACAACCCATTGTGGTAAATAATGTGGCTGAGTTTTTTCTTTTCTGGGTGGGGGCAGTTTAGGATTTTGCTAATGGTCAGTTGTGTTTTATATTGGTTGACAATCAGGTTGTTTTATTCTGCTCTTTCTTTCTGGCTCTGTATGGTCTAATGTCTGCAAAGAGTTTGGAAAGAGTATCAGAAAGTCTCCAGCAGGGTTTGCTTAAACTCAGTTCTTGCTAGAAGAGTGTGGACATGATTTCCCTCATATAAAACCATACTACAAACCATTCAATATGCTAGAGGCCAAGTTTATCCACCAAAGTCAGCGGAGTTACACCAGGGATTTATTTGCCACTAGTTCCCTACCCAAGTCTGTCATCCCTGGCTTGGCTGGTACAACTAATGCTTGTAAAATACTGGGAATAACTGTTGTATGTGAACACAAAGTCTTGCCTAGGCAATGGACCTTTATGGGTTCCAAGCAACAATTAGTTGTGATGCCTTTTTGCCTAGTGTAGTTAGGCCATAGGTTTTATAGATCCCTGACTGGTTTATAGTACAGTTTGTAAAGCATGACTCACCATGCCTATATAGACCAGGGAAACCATGTAAAACCCTTTGTAGTATGGGCCATGCTTTAAGCACAAATCTCTAGTAAAGTGCTTATGTTATTTCACATTTCACTGTTGATAGCTACCTGCACAGCAGAAAAAAAAAAACAGTCCAGGAAGGTGGAGGATTTACCCTCTTATAGGTTTCCCTTAATCCTCTGTCCCTTCTATATTGTCATAGATTTTAAGGCCAGAAAAGACCATCAGATTATCCAGTGTGACCTCCTTTATAACACAGGCCATAGAATTTCATCATGACTAAAGCATATCTTCTGTCTTAAATGGATGCCCTTGATAACACAGAAAAGGTGTGTGTGCAGAGTGTGAAATTCACCCCTGTGCAGAGGGCCAGCAGGAGGCCTATGCATCAGTTAAATCTCACCTCAGACACATACTGGGGGCTTAGGTGAGATGTGATCAGGGAATAGATCTTGTTGGTCCAGTGCATGGGGTGAATTTCACCCATCCCAGAAGATGGGGGTAGGAGACATGGCTTCTAAATCACAAGCTGAGAGGGTCGAAAATGCTCAAGTTTTTTGTGGGAATTTTTTTCATTTTTTCCCCATTTAAAAAAAAAAAAATTTGCTGGACAGTTTTTGACCAGCTCTATTTGCAAGGCTTGTAATTCCAACTAGCTGGGGAAAAGAGAATCCTGACATTGTCTCCTGAGATCTGGGTCTCCTATTTCAAAGGCACCAGGTCTGGAACCAGGTGGCTTCCTAATCTCTGCCAGAGACAAGCTCACATTATTAGCTGATTTGGGCACAATTTGGAATCAGTCTCGCTGTCACTACAGCAGCGAGTTTTGTTTGTCTTTCAGTAACACCTCTCTTCATTCCTGAGCTTTATTCTCTTGCCCACCTAGATGATGCCAGTGCTGATGCTGAAGGCTGTGACCTCCTCCCTAGTGTTAACTCAGTGATGTTCTTCATGTCATTTTAATCCCTGCTGTTTGGATAAAACACTCGCCATGGTGAAAGCCTGACTCCACTAAACTCAATGGCAAAGCTCTCATCGACTTCACTGGGATCAGGGTCTCACCCAATCTGTTTTTAGGGTATTAAATGAGCTTTATCTGCAAAGGAAACTTTTATTTCCCCTTCTTCATGCGCAATTGCAACAGCAACAAAATTGTTCCCCTTAGTCTGAAGCATGGTTCATAGGACGCCACTTCGAGGAAGCCTTGTAATAGGAAAGCATAAGGCCTATTGTTTGAGAGCACTTGTGGGTTTCTTTGGTATGGGTCCAATTCCAAGTTCCATTTTATCCCTGCAGTTCGGAGCCAGCTCTAAACAATCACATGTGCAAGAGTTTGGATCCCTTGTTCCAGGTTCTGGGTGTTTCATAGTGATAGATGCAGTGTAGTTGTAGCTGTGTCAGTCACAGGATATTAGGGAGACAAGGTGAGGGAGGTAAATAAAAGATATTGCCTCACTCATCTTGTGTCATAATGATAGAGACAGCATCCTTGAGTGGGTGGGAGAACAGGGAGAGAGGAATAACTAGAGATTAATTAGTTGCTTAAAAAAATTGTTCAGATTGAAGGAGGAGGACATCTCTGTTTCAATCCCCTTCTCTGGATATTGCTAAATCATACCTTTTACAGATGCCTTTAAACTAGAACTGGTCAGAAAATGGAGTTTTCCACATGGAAAATTGTGATAAAAATGAAAAAAAAAATTCATTGACGTTTTCAGCGGAAAAAAATGACTTTTCATCAACAAAACAAAAAACAATTTTTAGTCAAAACTTCCAAAAAAACAGAGGGTTTTTTTGTCCAAAAACTGGAAAATATTTTTGGTTTTCAAACAAAAAAACAAACATATTTTTAAATTTTTAATTTTGAGGAAAGTAAACACTTACTTAAAAAGAAGTTTTGTCAAAAACTCAATTTTCCATCAAAAAAATTCTATAGATCATTTCCAGTCTGCCCTACTTTAAACCTCATGAAGATTTCTTCTGAACATTTTTGTTTTTGAAATGCACCAAAGGGGAAGGAATTTACATGCAAATTCCCAAAGAACCTCCCTTCAAGGGCACTCTCTCCCTCTTGAAAAATCTCTGTCCAGCCTCAGTGTAAGGGTGTGTCAACTGCCCCTCTGAGTCACTGTTCTGAAGAATGCAGGTTTGTTGTAGTAAAGCGCTGCTAGATGGGTCTTTGGTGATGGAGAGACTATTTTACATCCTATTTCTGCCTCACCATGTGTCAGTATTTGAATGAGAGAGAGGGAAAGAAATCTACATATTATCTATACTAGATAATTGAAGGCTGTACCCTACAGCTTGCATGTTAGCAAAACTCTTGTTGACCTCACTGAAAGAGGTATAGGATTAGCCCTTAAGGGTCTCTTTCTACAAATGCCTCTGTCCCTGCTGTACCTGTTCAGTGGCTTAATATTGGACTTTAGACTCCAAGGCCATCAGTCTCCTCGTCATCTGTCATGCTTTTCCTGGCACTGGCCAAGATGGCTGTTCATCAGTCCAGGAGGATGAAGATGGATGGGGGAATTCTCTTTGACCGTGGGACCATATTCCAGTCCCTCGTTGATTAATTCATCTGGGCAAGGTTCCTTGGAGGATCTCCACTAGTTTCTTGGATCCCTCCTTTTGATCATGTGACCTGCCTCCCTATCCCTGTTTGTGCATTTTTGTTGTCTCAGTGATCTGTTGATTTTTCTGTTCTGTTGCTCCCTTCCTCATCTGAAGGAGCAGGCCTTTCATTGCTTGGGTGGGCTCTGCCAATCAATCCCAGTTCTCAGGCTGGCACCTGAAACCAGCACTAAATTCACACGTACGGATGAATAAATCAAACGTTTTATATTTCAATATATTAAGGGTGAATTCATTCACACAAAGGCAAGGCAATGCACTAAATCTATGCTCACGGTCACCAGCTCAGAGATCAAGGGCAATACAAGGCACTTGGGCTGAGATCTTTACTCCCTTTTTTTAAAAACTGTTTGATATTAACCATTTGAAAATATCAAATAAACTGCACAAGCTCTTTAAAATAATGTCAAAATCTATCAATCTCAATGATGCTGTCTTTTAAATTCACCCCATTGTGCCAGCATGTTGCAGCGCCAATGAGTGAACAGAGGATAGATTTTCTCTTTCACCTCCAGATGTCCTTGCTGTTGCCAGTTTGTGCCAGAGCCTTAACATTACTCTTCTCCAGTCATTTGTGGATGAATTGGGACTTACAGTGGCTCTTCTCATCTGGTCATGAAGGAGCAATTTACATAGTGAATTGATTTTTTTTTAATTCAGCTGCTAGCAGAATTTCACATTATGTAGTTCAACAAAATGTGAACCTATTGGACCTTACAGATACTTAATGTCAGAGAGAGAGGAATTGTTATGATCAACATGAAGGACACTAGTGAGTGGTGTATATTTTATAACAAGTTTTTCCTTTTGCTAATGTCCTTGGACAAGTTTTTCATGGTGAAGAGAGATGTGGTAAACCTGTAAGAGCTATTCCCATAGTTGATGTTGAATTGCAGCACAGCTACTGTATAGGATTATCCAGTATTGGGTTTAGGGAGCAACTGGACGGGAGGGGTAATGAAGACTGACTCAGAATCTGGGGACACTGGTAATACAACTTCTTGAGGGACATCTGCTGGTCAATTCAGAGGTTGATGCTGGCAGCTGCTTTTACTTAGAACTCCATGTTGATAGCTCCTTCTCATGGGAACCAAAAAGAAAGAAATTAATAGTGGCCAAAAAAAAGCACCACCCAGAATGAAAAGACGAGTGCACAGTCAGTGGGAGCTGCAAGTTGCACCTCTTATTTTTAGATCCTTGGATCTACAAACAGTTTTTTGCACACATCACTAATATTAAATAAAGGAAGAAGCCAGACAAGGGGGGATGGGATATGAGCTCGTGAGAAATAACCTCTAAATGTGGGTTAAGGGAAAAAAAACTTTTTAACTTTTGCTAAATCTTTAACTAAGCATTTCATGTCCTTTTTCCAATCAGCCAGTAATAATACTTAGCACTTACATAGCATATCACAAATATTTATGAATCTTCACTACTTGCTTAGGTAGAAATAAGTAAGTATTTTATTTAATTTTATAAATGAGGAACCTGAGGCTAGGGGAGTTACAACTTGTACAAGGTGACAAAGTGAGCCTTTGTCAGAACTGGGACAAGAACTCAGGGATCCTATCTCCCGGGCCATGCTCTGTCCAATGGATCATACTGCCTCTGGTTTTCAGATTGGAGAATTTGGGTTTTAATTTGTATACAACAAATGGAATCCTATGCTCGGTCCCAAAATAGTGTGGCCATCTCACAAAGTCAATAGACCTCCTAAGATGTCCATGATTTTGTGCCAACATTTTATTCTCGCAAGATTTTGAGCTGGATTTTCAAAAGCACTTAAGTTAGGAGCACAAATCATATTGATTTTCATGGGACTTGAGCACCTAACTTACTTAAGAGTTTTTGAATATCCCACTCTTTGGTTTTACCTGAACTGTAACCAGATCTGACCCCACATAGGCAGGTTCAGATCTAGCAAGCCAAAGGCCAGTAGATTTGGGGTTTTGGTTTTAGTCTCTCTTATTATTGTAATTCTTTTTCTTTTAAAAAGTGACAGCCTTAGGGTACTATTTGCTGCTGCTTAACAACTCCTGCAGCTCAACACTTCACAGCACAGACATGGAGAACTGGTTGAAGATGAAGGCAATATATTCAGCTGTTCACTAAAAGAATAAATCACGTGTGAAACAAAAACAAACTGTTTTCAAGGTAAATGTATTATTAATGTCATCATTAATCTTTGGCTTTTAATAGGAAGAAGCTCCCTAATGAGGTTCTTTAAAATGCCAGAACATAGTACAGCAAATTTACATTGCTGCGCACTTTACAACACGTGAAAAATTCCACGGGCCTGATTTATGCAGCAAAAATACATTAATTTCCAATGAGTTTAGTAGACACATTAGTCACCAAATGTATCCTGACTCCCCCACAGAGTCTGTTTAGTTTGCAAATAAAGCTAGATTTATGCAGCTTGATTTTCTTTTGCTTTCATTATCAATGCTAATGCCTCCTCCAAGTGTTAATCACAGAGCACCAAACCATATAATTCTGCCTTAAAAATGCTGAACGATTGATGCTTCACCATCAAGGGCTAGGAGAACAAAACAATATTTGCAAGGTAACACGTTGTGATATCCGTTTCCAAATATTTTTGTATTGTGTACATTCTGTATATTTTTGTTGTAACAAATATTATTTGAGCACAGCTTCCATTAAAGATTTGGGGGGCGCTTTTTTTATCTTTTTTTTTCTTTTTTAAGGTTGAGCTTGTTAATGTAACATGCCAAAAACAACAAAAAACACCAACTTGCAAAGAGGGATTGTGTTTTATAAGTACATCTACAATTAAAAAATTAACAAGAATGTTTTGACACGAGTGATTTGATTTCAACTTTTCTATTTCATCATTGACTATTGAGATCAATGACTTATTTTTGTATTTTGTTTAAAGTGTGTGGTAAAGGAAAAAAATTAGGTTTCTGCCCCTTTCTGTTTCTGTATAAGGTATGAAGA
Organism: Trachemys scripta elegans; assembly: GCF_013100865.1. NCBI lineage: Eukaryota > Metazoa > Chordata > Testudines > Emydidae > Trachemys > Trachemys scripta. The sequence continues at coordinate 26,562,639 of NC_048311.1, forward strand.
AAGTGGTATCGTCTGATTTTTGTTTGTTTGTTTGTTTTTTAACTTTAAAAATTCAGGTCTTGTCCACTTCGTGATAACTGGAACACTAGTGAAATTATGTCATCACAAGAGACAGCAGCCGAAAGGTTGAGAAGAAGGATTTTTAACCAGTCTGTTCTAACCAGGATTTATTTTGGTTATTTTTTTGTTAAAATATATTTATCACCAATGTCTAATGAACACTTAGGAGAAAAGATGTCTTTGTTATAGATTTTACACCTTTTGACACCCGCTTGAATTAAGAAATGGAGCTAACAGTCCTCCAGCAAAACAAGGAAAGACCACAACTGATATTCCTGAAATTGCTCAGATACAAAACAAAAACAAATTTTAAAAAAATCAGACTGCTTTGTACATCGTAAGGGAGCAAAAAAGGGGCACAATCCCGATTTAAAAAAAATTCCTCTGCAAGTTGACATTAAGAATAGTTGGGTTAAAATATCACTAAGAAATTAAACATAACTCATGGCCACTCCTTTGAGCAGTTTTGACATCTCTTGTAACTAAAACACAACAAGTGACAGTTGACAGCTACTGCATGAGTGTTAAACTCGCCTGTTATTTTTAGTGATTTGCACTTAAAGCATCTTTCATCAGAGACTCTTGTAGCTCTTTAAACAATGTATGAAGCCTAGCAACGCTTCTGAGAAGTAGGTAAGTAATGTTTGTTTTAGATGGTCAGTGCCTTTATGCAGTGACTATGTTGTCTGTTTTTGTAGAACACCATTCATGCCTATGGGGCTCCAAATAATTGTAGATAGGCAAACCAATCCACAGAGGTTTCAAGATCTCCCAACATGCTTGTAGTAGAGGCAGAGAGAGAATTCAGGAGTCCTGACTCCCAGTCCACTGTGAAACTCTTGCAAACCCAGTTCAGGTTTATCTCCAATTCCATTAACTATTATAGTACGGTACAGCATGGCTTGTCCTTTATTTCATTTCACCATCTGCTTTGAATAGTATTTTATTGTTGAAAAAGTATTCAGTATTTTGCAATGAGCTTAGCCAGGTTCTCCTGCATTATTTATTGAATTTAAATTCTTTACTTTTTAACAGGAGAATTTACAAAAGGAAAAAGTCCAGTAAAATGCTATGGCTCGCCAGCCCCACTACCCTAAAGTCCCAGTTTTGTGCAAGGGCACTTTCAAGAAGTTTGAACTCTTTCTGTTGGTCATACACCTGAATAATTAAGTCACTGCAGAGCTGATAGGAACGCAACTGGCCTAAAATAAGTGTATCAAGTATTTAGCAACATGGAGAATTTTTTTTTTTTTTTTTAAATACCAATCACCTTGTTCCTTCAAAGTGCAGATCTTGGGAAAATTGAGCCTAGAAAAAGCTGAAAGCAGGAACAGATAGATAATGAAGAGAAAATCTACCAGGCATGCAAAGTTTGACAGTTCCAGGCTGGAACCCACATGTGATGGGACACAAACTTAATAAGACTGAAATTGAGGTAAGCAGCTGCTCAGGGAAGAAAGGCCTATGCAAGTGGAAGAGATCCAAGTCTCACAAGCAAAGGCTAAAAAAGCTGGGCTTTATAACTACGGTGTGTGACGTACTATATATATTAAATATGGGTAAGTATGAACTTGTCAGGACCACATGAATAATTTTTCTCCAAAAAGAAGAATGTGCCAGGTGAGTCTCGCCAGTACAGGATTGTCTAACAGTGATCACCCCAATGACTGGCCTGGATAGGTTGGCCTGGCTCAGATACTAGAGCTAGAAATCTCTCTTAACTTTACAAGGCTGGTACAAAACTATGAGGATGGCAGCAAATCTGCAGATGACACTATCCATTAAAGATGCCCTGAAGGTAACTCAGAAACCAGAATGCAGATTGTCATTGTATCACAAAGGAGAAAGTATATTACCCCCAACAGATGTAGTCTGCTAATATTCCAGTAACACCTCTATTCTAGAGCTTCAAAACGACCTGCCCATTACTAGACTGGGGATTTTGAGGCCAGCCTTGACCGCAAGCAATACACAGTACCATTGGGGGCTCTCAGCCAACCACTCCATCCAAAGTGGGTGAGGAGCAGCCTCATTTCTCACATCACCAGAGTCATCCACTGGCAATTACAGATTCTTGCCTTGCAGATTGTAATGCTTAAGGTTAAGATTTTGTCAAGGTTATTTTTACTAAAAATAACCAACAGGTCACTGGCAATAAACAAAAATTCATGGAAGCCCATGACCTGTCTGTGACTTTTACTAAAAATAATGGTGGGCAGGACTGACAGGGGAATGACTGAAGCCTGAGGCGGGGGTGACAGCCTGAGCCCAGAGGATGGGGTTTTTTTCTCCAGCACCCACTGCCCGCAGCAACTGAGAGATGCGGGGTCCCTACTGCCCGCAGTGGCTTGGAACTCCGGGGACCCCACCACCCACAGAGCCTGACAGCTCTGGGACCAGCCGCTTGGAGTTCCGGGGCCCTCGCTGCCTATGGCAGATTGGAGCTCCTGTGTCCACACCGCCTGTGGTGGCTCGGAGCTTCAGGGCTCCTGCCAGCTGACAACTCCGGCCCGGCAACCCTGGGGCTGAAGCAGAAAATATCACGGAGGTCTCTGAAAGTCAGAGAATCTGACATCCATGACAAAATCTTATCCTTAGTAATGCTTGATATGAAGACATTAATCAGCAACCCATTCTTCATGATGCTCATATATTTCTTAGCATGGAGAGATCTCTTGCACCTGAACCAGTTAGAACATTAAAGGAACGGTTTTCCAAAGTAGTAAAAAATTTATGGAAGTGATAGAAAGCAACATAGGTTATTGAGTGCTGCTAGTACTGGCTTACTGACTGATGAATCAAACTTGCTGAAGGAAACTGTTTAGTCCTCAGTGATCCTGCATGCAGCCTATGATGTGATGTGGTAACAGGTTTTATTTTTTTAGGCTACTTTTATTTTCCTCTCTGCCAATGCACATCCATTCTCCCATCCATATGAGGGTACTATACCTGTAACTCCTCCAGATATTGCTAGAAGAATAATATAAACTATAGAGCCTAAACAGATTCATTCATTCATTGGAAATACTTACTTGGAATTAAAAAGTAAACTATACCATCAAGATTGTTAATTTATTTTATTAGATATGATTATATCACAAGAAAGCATGTACCTTTTAACTTTGATGTACAGCACTCACAAAACAAACAGCAGTCACACTACTGGTTCAGTAATATTATTACAAATAAAGGTAGTGATGGAGACCTCTTCATAATAGGATAGTTCATTAAGTGTCAAGTTATGATAAAACACAGTACGTACAAAGGTTGCATTCCCTATCTAATAAATTGAAACAAATGTGAGTTTGCCTACGTAAGGACTATTCCTGCAGTCCTCCTCTGTGTAATCTTGATAAAGGTCCCTTTAGTTTTGGCTCCTACTGCATCCAAAGTGGTGTATATATTCTGCTGTCTAAATTACTTATGGTTTAGAAAATGTATTTCCCATGTGAGAGAGAGTTCATTGCTGGAGTACAATGATGCATTTTCAAAATGAAATATATATATCTGAGACCTGACAACAAAGTTAGGTTGTTTTACAGATTTTCAGTTTAAAATAAATCAGTTTGGTAAGCATAATCAAAGAGAGAATCTGGTCACAGAAGTACAGATTTTCTACTTTAGAATTAAGTTTGTGAAAACAAATGACAAGAACATAGGCCTTGTTGCCTGAGAAAATTCTCTGAATTTAATGTGTTTAATTCATTTACTATATGCAATTTATCCAAATGTTTGTAGTTCTTTATATGACTTTTTTGTTTAAGTAAATCTGATCTCAATGTTTAGTCATGATCCTCTCTACTAGTTCTTATGCATTAAACATTTTCTAAATGCTTAAAAACTATCACTGCCATTCAGGTGAATATTTTTCTTATGACATGACAGTAAAAAACAAAATGGTGTGGTCCCCAAAAAAGGAGGATCAGTTGCAGAATCTGGTAAGTGTTGAAAAAAGAATGTCTGGATTTGTATAAAACACTATATTCAAAAATTGAAGCAAATCTCATGCTGTTTTTTCTAAAAAGACTCAGATGTGAAATAAGTTTGAAATGACTGAATGCTTTCAAATATAATTTAAGTTTCTGCAATAGTGAATTCTGATCTGCAAAGAAGGAATTAATTATTTATACAATAGCACAAAGCAAGTACAAAAATTAAGATTTTTAGGCTACTGCTGTTTCTCTCATGAATTCCTCAAGGACAGTTATTACATTTTTGGCTTCTGGCATTTCTGCTTGCTCCACTTTAACAATCTTCAGAAGGACATCTCCACTGCCACAGTTCTTTAGAAACACGAAACACTTGAACAAGGCATAATGGTTCATTTCTGCCTGACGAATAAACCTCTTCAGGTTGTTAGTGTCTTGTATGGCCTATAAACACAGTAACAGAAAATATTCCTCATCCTTTTATCTGTAGGGATGGTATGCCAATACATGAATTTGGAGAAGTGGAAGAGTCTGCAGTAAGAATTTTATTACATACATTACTAGACAAATCAGTTAGCTACAACTCTTGATGGGAGTTTCTATTGTAATTTTAAAGTTAGGTTGTTTTAAGAAAAAAAATAAGTTGGTTTCTAAATCTGTCTGTGTCTCCTTTAGAGGATATTCTGTTCTTGTCCACTCAGAGTACAGCAAGAACTAGGCAAGCTCTAACAGTTATCGCTATATCAATGCAAAAGTGACTATTTGCATACTCAGTAACTCTTCTGTCTCCTGCAAGCATACGAGTATACAAAGTTACCTTCAATTTAAAGTTCTCCACTATTTGCCGGAAGAGAAATGGATTTCCACCTTCAGCACCATTTAGAAAAGCCTGCATCCAGTCGTCACAGAATTTGTTGCTTCCTGTCACACGTTTAGGAACAAAGAAAAGGAGGTAAAGAAAAAGTGTATGTGTGCGTGCGCATTACAGCACTGCATAACCCACATGTATGTGACTGTGTACTTAATCTCACTCACACAATAATTGTAATTAACACCAGTAATGTTTGCCCTATGATATAAATATTCAAAAGCATAAAAAGATGGATAGAATGTGTATGAGAAAACAAAAGAAAACGTAACTAATCCCCCTTTCTTGCTATTTTAACTAGTATGCCAGGAAAATAGATTTTGTTTTCAGTTTCTTTGAAACATCTTTCCCAAAGCTCCAGGTGCTTTTAAAACTACAAACAAGGTTAAAATCTACAGCAAACTGTCCAATCAAACAGAATTATACTTGCCCAAAATAACTATAATTATCTAACCATCCACATCTCTCTATATACCACTCATCAAAAGCCTGACAGAAAAAGTGAGCTCTGCGGATTGATCTGAAGCTTAACTAATCTGAGTTCTGGTAGATCATAGAGCTGATCAAATTCCAGACTCTAGGACCTCTCACTTTTAAACCAGAGATCAAGTGCCTCTGTGGATCATATATGGTGTGATATCAAATGGGAAGAAAGGTGTTCTCAAGATAGCCAAGTCCCAAAACTTTCTGGGTATGATCCTATAAGGGCTGAGCCTTCTCTAAAGATGAGCTGGATAAGTTGATGGAAGCATCCCCATCCATGATTTCACCTGCATTATGGAACTGAGGCTGTGGTCCACCGCAGTCTATTACCACCGATTTGTGCTGTTCCTCAGTCATGGCTATACACAAGGAGGTCATTGTACCTTCCTGAATGAGACCTTGGAGACTGGCAGCACTCAGAAACCTGACATACAAAACTTTTGTGAACGGCTAGTTTCCACCCAAACAGCAAAACCAGGAAAGGGATCATACAATAAGCCAAGCAACTTATAGGCTATATTGTCTCTGTTTAGGTGTAATATTCTTTACCTGTGAATATCTTTCTTTGTTCTTTCATCTGAATTTTTAACTTCAACAGGAGTGTAACTCAAAGCCTTTAAAAAACACACACAATTTGATTGCTGTTGGCTGTATATATTTTACTTCTGTTACTATTTTCATTATTATTATTACTAGGAAAGAGTAACAAGTGATCTTAGTTAAGCTCTTTTCCAAATAGCCTCGTAAGTACCAGAAGCTAGATAAGTGCTCCAGACTACAGTATATTCATTACAATTATTTATACATTTTGAAAAGTACACTAGTTTGTACTTCTATTAACCATTCTGCCCACATCCGTCTCATTTTCATTGTCTAGCAGTATATGACTCATCTTATTTTTTTGTTCTCAGCATCTTTCTACAATGAATTTCATAGACACTTAGCTGTTCTTGTCCTAGTCTGAGCAAAATGGAATTTTTATTGCCTATCTCATTCTAATTATAAGTTGAATACTAAGCATTCAATTTTAAAATAAGTCAGCTATAAAATTATAAATTTTAGTGAATGAAATAGCTGGTACTGGCTTAGTAATATAGCTGAGAAAAATCACTTGTATTGACTAAAGGGGGAGGTTTTCTTCATTCAGTTCAGGGAGAATGGAAAAGCCAAATGCAAGCTACATTTACGATATAACAGGATCACTGAGTTGACTAGAAAATGTTCAGAAGATGTTTTAGTTTGATGTATACTTACAGCATGTAATAAAAAGGCGAGTTTCTCCTGGAAGAGCTGCACTACCCTCTGGATAGGGCATACAGAGTCCTCAAACCAACTTCTTAGATAGGGTTTAATATAAGTCTCCAGGTTACTTTTCTGTAGCAAATTGAAACATTAAAGCTTTGATTCTGGTATAAAAATAAGCATATTGCTAACCCATTCCAACTATGCAATTTGGATGTCAATTCCTTCCTAATTTTGAACTATAATCAGCTAAAATCATTAGCTTGGCATCTTAAGTGTTACTGACATGAAACACCAGCTCTGAACGCCTTTATATTCTGCAAGAAGATGACATGTTATATTTGTAATCTATTCTGACCTGTATCAGGCAAGCAGTGTAGTCCAGTAGATAGGGTACAGGACTGGGCGTCAGAACCTGGGTTCCATTCCCTGAACTTTTTTTTTCCCCCCCAAGTTTATTCACATAAAATACAAATCAACCTGTCACCACTGCTTAGAAAAGTTAGGGGACTGAATGCTCATTGCTAACCTTTCCATATGCTATTATAATTTCTTAAAGGGATTTAGTCAATTTATTCACACTTCTGTCTTAATTTACCTATTAGTGTCACAAGTAACCCTTAAGATTACTGTGCTTGGGAAAGAAAGTCTAATGTTTCCATTTGTTTAACTTGTATGGTGGGCAGCACTTAGTGTATGCACTTGTTTCACTGTATAGACAGCTGCTCATTTCCTCCTGTTTATGTTGGTCTTTCATGTACTGTACTAACTTTTTGTCAGAGTAATCAGTCCTTATTCTGTAGCCCATGGGGCTAGCCTGCCAGCGTGCTATATTACATAATCTATTTTTCTTTATTAGTTTGATTATATTATTTCGGTTTATAGTTCAGTAGATATTATTTCGTTATATTTGGCTGCAATGCAAGGAACCTGTATCCTGTATGATTAGCTAGAGCAAGTTAGCATAAGTGTTTATAACCTTTGGGATAGATAAATGGCCTACCGGTTACCCTTTCGACTTTGGGGAAGTGAACGGAGAACTGAATGTGTTTACCAAAATTCTGGGACATACCAGTAACCACAAGGTATACCACAAGAACATAGGTTGTGTTCTCAGTGTCAGTGCCCTTGCTGCATACCCTGAGAGTCTGGACAAAGTATTGAACTCTCTACATTCTCTAATTCTGTAGCCTGATTTGACAAGAACCTAAGTATTTTCTGCTCAGATCATTGGCGAGCCTATAACAAATCAGCCTGATAAAACCAAGTTAACAATTCATAAAATGTCATCTTTACCATTCACAAAAAATTCAGTCATAGAATTAGATCTTACCTCTGAATCAAGGTTAGTCTTCAGGCCTTGAACATACATGTCCAACTCAAGTCTGAAAGTATCCTCTTAAGGAAATAAGATATGTAAATTGAGACTTGCGCTTTGCCCATTTAGTATATAGTAGGTAATCACATTTTCAGTTATACTCTGGAAGATGTGTACAAGTAGGCTAGTAGTCAATGAATTCAAGGAATTGGCAGCAGATCTGGAAAAGGTTTCAAAGTTAATGGGGTAAATACGCTACCTATTATTTTCATATGCTCTTTCCCTACACCCACATAAAGAGAGGTTAAGGAAAGGATATAGCTCGAGCCCTTTCTCTGAGCCTCCTAAGAAACAAGTTACATACTCTGGAGGGCTGATGTTTGATTCCACTGTTGCTGTTTCTAGAAGTTTTTCTTGTTGGAGAAGACAGTAATAACAACCAACTCGAAATTCTGGTATGCTAGAGACAGGAAAAAAAAGTTGAATTAATCAGATGCAGATGTGCCAAATAAAGTAATGATTGTTCTAACTGAATCTCATTTTGTATCTCACATTAGAATTTAACCAGCCACTGACAATAGGTGAAATCCTGACTCTCCTAAAGTCAGTGGAAGTTTTGCCATTAACTTCAATTGGGTCAAGATTTCCTATCCTACATTTTATATAAATTTGTGAATAATCAGATAATGATTAAGATTAGGATTTTGAATCTCTATGGTTTTTCACCTTGATCAAAATAATTCTGTCCTGATCCCAAAAGAATACTCTTGCTTTCAGAACAGTAATGTCATTCTGATTACCTTTGACCGAGGTACAGCCCAGAAATAAATGCAAGTTTTAACTATCCTATTTATAACCTCTTTTTAAAAACAAAAACACAATTGTTCATATTTTCTAACAAGGCTACAAAAGATAAACTGACTTTAGACATAAAGGCCATGTGTAAAGGAGTGAGCATCAACTAAAAGTGTGTGTGTGTGTGTGTGTGTGTGTTACTTAAAAAAATGCTAGCCCCCAATACAACCTGCACACAGCATCACATATACAATCTTCCTAGATCTTTTCCTCCTTGTTAACTGCACAGAAAGTGTGATCGGAACAACCTGATCAAAACTAATTTATCACTATTTAATATGTTTGCAGTTTTTCACTGCCACCTAAAGGAAATCTAAGGCAAATGCTACTAGTACATAACTAAACTGAGAGCCTAAGGCCTGGTCTACACTAGGCGTTTATGTCGAAGTTAGCGCCGTTACATCGAATTAACCCTGCACCCGTCCACACCGCGAAGGTATTTAGTTCGACATAGAGGTCTCTTTAATTCGACTTCTGTACTCCTCCCCGACGAGGGGAGTAGCGCTAAATTCGACATGGCCATGTCGAATTAGGCTAGGTGTGGATGGAAATCGACGTTAATAGCTCCGGGAGCTATCCCACAGTGCACCACTCTGTTGACGCTCTGGACAGCAGTACGAGCTCGGATGCTCTGACCAGCCACACAGGAAAAGCCCCGGGAAAATTTGAATTTGAATTCCTTTTCCTGTCTGGCCAGTTTGAATCTCATTTCCTGTCTGGACATCGTGGCGAGCTCAGCAGCACTGGCAACGATGCAGAGCTCTCCAGCACTGATGGCAGTGCAATCTCAGAATAGAAAGAGGGCCCCAGCATGGACTGATCGGGAAGTCTTGGATCTCATCGCTGTGTGGGGCGATGAGTCCGTGCTTTCCGAGCTGCGATCCAAAAGACGGAATGCAAAGATCTATGAGAAGATCTCTAAAGACATGGCAGAGAGAGGATACAGCCGGGATGTAACGCAGTGCCGCGTGAAAATCAAGGAGCTGAGGCAAGGCTACCAGAAGACCAAAGAGGCAAACGGACGCTCCGGATCCCATCCCCAGACATCCCGTTTCTACGAGGCACTGCATTCCATCCTCGGTGCGGCCGCCACCACTACCCCACCACTGACTGTGGACTCTGAGGATGGGATAGTGTCCACGGCCGGATCCTCGGACATGTTAGCGGACGGGGAAGATGAGGAAGGAGATGAGGAGGACGAGGCAGTCGACAGCGCTCACAACGCTGATTTCCCCGACAGCCAGGATCTCTTCATCACCCTTACAGAGATCCCCTACCAACCCTCCCCAGCCGTTACCCCGGACACAGAATCTGGTGAAGGATCATCCAGTAAGTGTTGTAAACATCTAAACATTTATTTGTAACAGAACATGATTATTAACAATGTAAAAAATGGGTTTCTCATGATTACTTTGAATAACTTAACGGTTCAGTCATGGGCAGTGCAAGTATTTCAAAAAAATCTAGCAATGTCCGGTTTTGCATGATTGTCCTGCCCAAGCCGCTCTACTGTGTAGTCCCTGCTACTGCAGCTACAGTAAGATGCGGTCTATATGTCCGGGGATGGAGCAGAAATCCTCCTGGGACATCTCAAGGAAGCTCTCCTGCAGGTAATTTGAAATCCGCTGCATTAGGTTCTTGGGGAGAGCGGCCTTATTGGGTCCTCCGTAGTAGGACACGTTGCCGCGCCACGAGACTAGCAAGTACTCCGGAATCATTGCTTGGCACAGCATGGCGGCATACGGCCCTGGTCTTTGGAGGCTTTCCCGGAGCATTCTCTGTCTGTCGCTCTCAGAGATCCTCATGAGGGTGATGTCGCTCATGAAGACCTGCTTTGAATGAGGTAGGGGAATGTTATTAGTGTTGGCTGGTTTGCAGCCACGCGGTGGAGGCGGGAAAGGGTCAGCCGAAAGGGATCGTTCCCGGGGACAGCCGCGAGGGTGTGGGACAGGAGCAAACTTCCTGCTTGCCGGATTGCTGGCAGCAGGGACCGACATTGATTTCAATGTGAAATGAGGCCATTGCTAATATTAAAGTTTTAAGCTGCCACGAATCTACGGCTTACCATGTCTGCCTGCAACAGAAATTCCGTTGTCCTGACAGGGTTCTCAAAAGTGCTCTGCAAAACCACAGACAGTGAATGCGAAGGCCGAGAATTCGACCTTGTGCTGAGTGCGCATGTGATAGGTGCTGTGCATGGTCCTGTTCACAGAGAAAGACTATGTTCTTTGTTCACAACTACATTTATGTTTCTGAGGAATTCACTCCCTTTTTCCCATTCCCACAGCCCCATCTGCGACTGTCTCACAACCTAGCCTGTCATCACACTCCCAGAGGCTAGGGAGGATTAGGCATAAGAAGAAGAGGACACGGGAGGACATGTTCTCCGAGCTTATAGCCTGCTCCAGAGCACAGGCAGCACAGCAGACCCAGTGGCGGGAGAACTTGTCCCAAATGCACCAAGCCAACATGGATCGGGAGGAGAGGTGGCGTCAGGAAGACCAGCAGGCGACTCAAACCCTGCTTGGACTACTGAGGGAGCAAACGGACACGCTCCGGCGCCTTGTGGATGTTCTGCAGGAACGGAGGCAGGAGGACAGAGCCCCGCTGCAGTCCATCTCTAACCGCCCTCCCCCGCCACCAAGTCCCATACTCCCTTCACCCAAAGTGCACAGAAGGAGAGGCGGCAGAGTCCCTGCTAACTCTCACTGCACCCCTGCAGAGAGCTCGAGCAGCAGAAGGCTCTCAGTCCCCAAAGTTTGACAAGTTCTTTCCTTCCCGCCTGACACAAGCCCCCGTCCAAGTTTCACTTCCCAGTCCCCTGTGTAGTTGTTAATAAAAAATATGTTTCTGTTAACTACTGTTTCCATCATGTTCTTTTGGAGGAGGGGGGGAAAGGGGGTTGGTAATTGGACAGGACAGTCACCTTTGGCAGGGTACATAGTCGGGGGCAGGCACAGCAGCAGGGCACATACATAGTGCAGTGATGCAGTGACTACTTACCCTGGTTAGTCTGGGAGGTTCTTTTCATGTTATGTGGTGGGAGGTGGGTTGCTCTGTGACTTTGTGGCACGGGAGGGCAGTTAGAGATCTGAAGCGGCGGTCCTTAGGCAGGATCACAGAGCCACACAGCAGGGGATCTGTAAGCGTCCCCCCCCGCCACAAAGTCACATAGTACCCCCATACACACAGTCCCTATCAGGAGGGGTGACAGGCTCCGTTGAAAGAACCATCCCACCGCACCGGAGCCTGTCAGTCCTTCAGTTTAGAAGCTGCATTCGCGCGACTACACTACACCCGCTCCGCACCACAGTCTGCGTCCCAGTTTTAAAAAATTCCCGCGAAAACAGTATTACAGAAAACGGTGTGCTTTAACAAAGTAGAACTATTTTTATTTTGAAACGTGTGTTGGAAGTGGGGTGAAGGCTTCTCTGTACACAAAATTAGAAAGTCACAGGTTACCCTGCTCACTCAGGAACTTTGCTTTCAAAGCCTCCCGGATGCACAGCGCTTCCCGCTGGTCTCTTCTAATCGCCCGGCTGTCTGGCTGTGAGTAATCAGCAGCCAGGCTAATTTCCTCAACCTCCCACCCCGCCATAAAGGTCTCCCCCTTGCTCTCACAGAGATTGTGGAGCACACAGCAAGCTGCTATAACAATGGGGATATTGGTTTCGCTGAGATCACAGCGAGTCATCAAGCTTCTCCATCTCCCCTTGAGACGTCCAAAAGCACACTCCACCACCATTCTGCACTTGCTCAGCCGGTAGTTGAAGAGTTCTTTTTCAGTGTCCAGGGCACCTGTATAGGGCTTCATGAGCCAGGGCATTAGCGGGTAGGCTGGGTCCCCGAGGATGACTATAGGCATCTGCACATCCCCAACAGTTATTTTGTGGTCCGGGAAGTAAATACCTTGCTGCAGCCGTCTAAACAGACCAGAGTTCCTGAAAACACGAGCGTCATGAACCTTGCCCGGCCATCCCACGTAGATGTTGGTAAAACGTCCCCTGTGGTCCACCAGTGCTTGCAGCACCATGGAAAAGTAGCCCTTTCTGTTAATGTACTGGCTGGCCTGGTGGTCCGGTGCCAGGATAGGGATGTGAGTTCCATCTATGGCCCCACCGCAGTTTGGGAATCCCATCGCTGCGAAGCCATCTATGATCGCCTCCACGTTTCCCAGGGTCACTACCTTTGGCAGCAGTACATCAACGATTGCCTTGGCTACTTGCATCACAACAACCCCCACGGTAGATTTGCCCACCCCAAACTGGCTCGCGACTGACCGGTAGCTGTCAGGCGTTGCAAGCTTCCAGAGGGCTATGGCCACTCGCTTATGGACAGTCAGGGCTGGTCGCATCCGGGTGTCATTGCGCTTCAGGGCAGGGGACAGCAACTCACAAAGTTCAAGGAAAGTTCCCTTCCGCATGCGGAAGTTTCGCAGCCACTGTGATTCATCCCAGACCTGCAGCACTATGCGGTCCCACCACTCAGTGCTTGTTTCCCGTGCCCAGAATCGCCGTTCCACGGCATCAACATGACCCATTGCCACCGTGATGTCCTCGGCGCTGGGTCCCCTGCTTTCTGAGAGGTCTGTGCTACTCTCACACTTCAGGCCATCACCGCGTTGACGTAGCCTCCTCGCCTGACTTTTCTGCATCTGCCTCAGGGCAACCTGTATGATAAGCTGCGAGGCGTTGAGAGCGGCCACAACTGCAGCGATGGTTGCAGCGGGCTCCATGCTCACAGTGCTGTGGCGTCCGCGCTGTCAATGACTTGAAAAGTGCGCGAAATGATTTCCCGCCGGCGCTTTCAGGGAGGGAGGGAGGGCGGGAGTGAGTGATGGATGGATGACGACAGTTACCCAAAAGCACCCTCGACACATTTTTTTACCCAGAAGGCATTGGTGGCTCGACCCAGAATTCCAATGGGCAGCGGGGACTGCGGGAACTGTGGGATAGCTGCCCACAGTGCACCGCTTCCAATGTCGACGCTTTCCCCGTTAGTGTGGACTCACAAAGTCGAATTACTGTCCTTAGTGTGGACACACACGTTCGACTTTGCAATATCGATTCCAAATATTCGATTTAAGTAAAATCGAACTACTCTCGTAGTGTAGACAAGGCCTTACATATGCTTTGACAGGCTGATTAGCTGCAATCAGGATTAAACTCATATGCAGCAGCAGATGGTAAACTTAGTGAGACTGCCAGCATTTCTTATCACTTCCCATGTTTATCACAAATTAAAAACAGTACATTTTACTCTTACCTCAACTCCACAGATGCAACATTACCCATCCCCTCAAAAAGTGCTCCTTTAATAAAACGCTTAGCAATAAAATTGCGTAATTCTGTCTCTGCTTCAGCTGGTAAGTTAGTATCCACCAAGGAGAGGCTTTGAAAACAAGATAAAATTCTTAGTGAGAAGAAGAATAAACTATTTTAATTCTCTAGCTGGGCATATGCCCGACTCCACAGATGTCATGTGGGGAGGAGTGCTTCCTTATGGTTATAGCAGTGTCTGAGTCAGGACTCCTGGAATCTGTTCCTGGCACGGCCTCTAACACATTATCTGACCTGTGGCAAGTCAGAAATGTATTCAGTGTCCTGTTCGCTAAATTGGGATTCTTTAATTCTAATATCAATTGACACAGATTTACTCAATAGCAGGTCGCTTAGGCCCGGATTCACAAAGGGACTTGGGCATTGTGACGACAAGCATCACGGCGCATAACTTTTAGGTGCCTGCAAAATTACAGAAATAACACTGCAATTCAAAAAGCCTGATTTGGCCGAAGCTCCCTAACCAAAGAATGGGGCGAGATAGGCACCTTAGAATGTAATTCACAAAAGCCAGCACGCTAGGTGAGGAGCCACCTAAGCTAGCCCTTGGGGGAAGCCAAGGAAGGGATGTATCCTAAGCTCTGCCCCTCTAAGGGAAATAAGTGCTTAAATCCAGGCTGCAGGGAGGCTTCTTAGGGAGACAGACACCTATCTCTTCTCTTCTAGTGACTCATAACCGGGAACCCCTCTCCTTTAGTTTGGACATCTAAGGTGTTTCTTGTGAGACTGGCATAGGTAGATACCTAACTCCACACAAAATGGCTGGAGGAGGAGGTGGTTGTAGTGCCCACCTGATAACTTTTATCCCAGTGGTTTGAGCGCTCACCTGGGACATGGGAGACCCAGGTTCAATTCCCCCTCTGATTGAGGGAGGGAAAGGATTTGAAGAGGGGTCTCCTAAACCTTTCAGGAAAGTGCTCTACCATTGGGCTATGGGATATTCTGATGTGAGGCTCTTTCAGTCTCTCCTGTTGAAGCTATTCCACTGTATTATAAATAAGACACTGTAGTAGGGGTGTGAGGGGAGACCTCAGGTCCTGTTCCCCTGCTCCAATGAATCGTTAATTATTTATACTCAAAGACGCTAAGAATTAGTAGTAGTATAAAAGAAATGAGTGTGAACCCGAGGAGTATAATTTGCACTGGTCTATTATTCTAAGCCTCCACTTACCCAACTCAGAAATTCTATTTGGTGTATGTGTCCATTATCATCTTGGTGTTTAATAGAAAGAAAAAAAAACACCAGAAAAAAATGGTGAATTCAATATGGCTTTCAGAGGGATTTGTATTTCTGATGCGGAATGTATTATCTAACTCTGTATTCCTTTCTGTATCTACCCAAATACGAAGATGTCAAAAGCTCTGAATTAGAAACTGAATGAGAAATCAGGGTGCTTAAGTGGTTCTGCCGTGTTTGTTTTACCTAAAGTCTTCAGCAGAGGGAGTTTCTGGTGTTGCACTGCTCGGACTTCCATCATCACTGTCAGCAGCCTGCTCTGATGAACTGAAAATCAAGGCATTTTTATGACTGACATTAAATATGGACACACAACATGTATGCAGGTCTATTATCACTAAACAGGGCAGAGGAGAAAGAAGCATTGTGCGGATGGTGCAGAGTGGAAGTAGCCTTTGAAACTATTATGGAGTGGAGGACTAAAGGGGTGATGAGGAGGGGAAGAAATTACTTGTCATTCTCTATCCCAGGGGAGACAAAAAATGGAGTAAAGCAGCTAAGAACTGAATAGATAGGGAGGGTGAAATCCTTCTCAGACCTGTATGGGTTCCCCACCTCTCAGTATGGGTTCCCCACCTCTCAGTTTAGGAAGACCAATGTAGGAAAGCCTAGTACGGCCGTTGCCTGTGCTCTGAAAACCTCATGCTTCAGTGCTGTCAATCATATACCTTTCAAGAACATTACCTGGAATCCCTTAGTTTCCTATCTAAAGGCCCACTTTATGAGTAGTCTGCATTTGGAGTTGTCCCCAAAACACAATATGTTCTGGTGCCAAAGCAAGGGTGAAAATAATCCACTCCTCACCAAAATCTGGTATTGTCCCGCTCATCTTTCCATTTTTCATCTCCTCACCCTGCACAAATAAGTCCTACTCAACCAGAGCTCAAACTCAGCTAGGCCATGGTAGAGCAGTGGAAACACACACACTATCAGAAAATCAGAGAATCTTAGGATTGGAAGAGACCTCGAGGGGTCATCTAGTCCAGTCCCCTGCACTCATGGCAGGACTAAGTATTATCTAGACCAGTGGTTCCCAAACTTGTTCCACCGCTTGTGCAGGGAAAGCCCCTGGCGGGCCGGGCCGGTTTGTTTACCTGCCGCATCCACAGGTTCGGCTGATCATGGTTCCCAGTGGCCGTGGTTCACTGCTCCAGGCCAATGGGAGCTGCTGGAAGCGGCGCGGGCCAAGGGACGTACAGGAGCTTTCCCTGCACAAGCGGCGGAACAAGTTTGGGAATCACTGATCTAGACCATTCCTGACAGGTGTTTGTCTAACCTGCTCTTAGAAATCGCCAATGGTGGAGATTCCACAATCTCCCTAGGCAATTTATTCCATGCTTAACCACCCAGATAGGAAGTTTTTCCTAATGTCAAACTTAAACCTCCCTTGCTGCAATTTAATACCATTGCTTTTTGTCCTATCCTTAGAGGTTAAGGAGAACAATTCTTCTCCCTCCTCTTGTAACAACCTTTTATGTACTTGAAAGCTGTTATCATATCCCTTCTCAGGCTTCTCTTTTTCAGACTAAACAAACCCAATTTTTTCAATCTTCCCTCATAGGCCATTTTTTCTAGACCTTTTAATCATTTTTCTTGTTCTTTTCTGGACTTTCTCCAAGTTGTCCACATCTTTCCTGAAATGTGGCACCCAGAACTGGACACAATACTCCAGTTGAGGCCTAATCAGAGCGGAGTACAGCAGGAGAATTAATTCTTGTGTCTTGCTTACAATACTCCTGCTAATACATCCCAGAATGATGTTCACTTTTTTTGCAACAGTGTTACATTGTTGACTCATATGTAGCTTGTGGTCCACTATAACTCCCAGATCCCTTTCCGCAGTACTTCTTCCTAGTCAGTCATTTCTCATTTTGTATGTGTGCAACTGATTGTTCCTTCCTAAATGGAGTACTTTGCATTTGTTCTTATTGAATTTCATCCTATTTACTTCAGACCATTTCTCCAGTTTGTCCAGATCATTTTGAATTTTAATCCTATCCTCCAAAGCACTTCTAACACCTCCCAGCTTGGTATCACCTGCAAACTTTATAAGTGTACTGTCTATGCCATTATCTAAATCATTGATGAAGATATTAAACAGAACTGGACCCAGAACTGATCCCTGCGGGACCCCATTTGTTATGCCCTTCCAGCATGACTGTGAACCACTGATAACTACTCTCTGGGAACGGTTTTCCAACCAGTTTTGCACCTATCTTATAGTAGCTCCATCTAGGTTGCATTTCCCTAATTTGTGTATGAGAAGGTCATGCAAGACAATATCAAAAGCTTTACTAAAGTCAAGATATACCACGTTTACCGCTTCCCCTTTTGTTGCCATGAAGACCACTGGGACCAGAGTGGGAGCTGTAATTAACCAGATGGATTAACTCCCCTTTATTTGGAAACCACACTCCAAACCTTTACAAGTCTCAGCCATCCTCATTGCATCCTATTCCCTCCCTCCACTCCCGGAATTAAAGGCAGCTAACAATGCCCTCGCTCTCTCCTGCCCTTGTCCCCCCACCAGCTGCATCATCTGTTGACAGCAGGCAGTAGTATGAGGGGAGGGAGATGGCACCTGCAAGTCACTGGACTGGGCCGGGACGTCCCTAGGAAAGGGGTCGGGGGAGCAGAAGGCTGGGTACTGTGGAGCGGGTTGGGGAGGCGGAATCTATCCAGCCCCTCACCTGTAGCCCTGGTAGCCGTACAGACAGTAGTAGCTATTACTGAACCGCTCCGGCCTCCGCTCCTCGGCCGGGCCGCCCCCTTCCTCGCTGCTCTCCAGCTCCCTCTCGTCCCCATCCACAGACTCCTGCAGAGACGGCAGCATCTTTCCCCAGCTCAGCAGCTCTTCGTGTGTAGCAACGAAATCCGCCCTCTGGTCTCCTGCCGTACGGTGCTCGTCTTCCTGCTCACGCCACAAACACTCAGGTTCCGGCTGCCCTTGTTTCCGCTCCTGCCGTTCACACTAACACCGCTTCGTAGAACAATTGCTCCAGCGCTCTCCGTTCCTGGAAGGCAGATGCATTGTAGGGCTGGTGTCACAGCCTCTCCCTGTTGGGATGGAAGATGTTGCTGTGTGTATTCCCATGAGAGATTGACAATTTCGGCACAAATCTGAAAATCTCTCTCACTTAAAGAGTCCCAATTTGGCAGCTCTGAATCGATTTCTCCCCCCATTCCAGACTTGCCCTCATTCAGTTTGGAGGGAGAATCTTTCATTTGGGATCTTTGGAAGTCTCCCTCTCTTTCTTAGGAGGAAGGATTTTACTGAATGTGTTTACATGGTCGATTTTAAAATTAAAATTCATTCTGAAGCTGTTTAAATCCCCCCCACCCCTATTAATTTATCCTTTGCGGGGAAATCCCTAAATTTTACAGCAGAGGATAAAAGTCCTCTTTTGTATTCCTCAAATCTCTTCTATACTTTTATAAGCAAATTATTTTTTTGCAAAGAAAAAACATCTTGTCAATTACCATTTCACATTTAAAATTTAAATACAATTTATGTCCCTAGGCATGACATCCTCTGCTTATCCTTAGAGTGACTATGGTATTGACCAACAGTGACGCAAGCTTCTCCTAACTGCCCAGCCAATATGCCTCAAGGACAAGTTTGGTGTGATCACCTCTTTTGGTGACTATGATGGTTCAGTCTCTATAGTTCATTCATTGGTCTCCATGCTGGAATGGTCAAGTTTGCCACTTAGGCCTTGTTTTGAGGGGATGAGATTCCTGCCATTTTGCCTTAGAGCCATGACACAGTGCATCAGTGCAGTAATGCTACAAGACATGGTGTTAGGGTGACCAGCTGTCCCGATTTTATAGGGACAGTCCTGATATTTAGGACTTTTTCTTATATAAGCACCTATTACCCCCCCACACACACGTCCTGATTTTTCACATTTGCTATCTGGTCACCCTACATGGTGTTGATATTTTGAGGGAACGCAATGGCGTTTTCCCTCAGTGCCACCACACGGTGCGTTGGCCTGGGGAAGCCACGTGGTGATGCTGTGCCGACGTTTGAGAGGAAGGGATGATGTTTTCCTTTAGTTAACGGCCTGACGTGACGTGTTGGGGTTGGGACACCGCTGAGGACTGTGATGATTTTTAGGGGACAGGACTGTGCTTTGGCTGTGGCGGGCTGACACGGTGAGGCCGTGCGATGAGGCTGTGGTGATGTTTTGGAGTGCTGTTCTGCCTCAGCAACTTGGGGTGTGGCGGCAACCTGCTGATGTTGCCTAGTGGGGCACAGACGCCACATCACAATGGCACGGTCTGTCCTGTCCAACCAGCCCGTGGGCACCTTAAATCTCTTCGCTGGTGGGTACCCGAATCCCTTCCCTCCTCACCCCTATCAGCTCCCTGTGGCCGCCAGGGGGGTCATGACAGAGGGTTCTACGCCCCTAGGCGGGACTGGAAAAGAGGTTGGAACAAAATGGCTGCCGCTGGCAATCGCCGGGCCTGTTAGGAGACTCAACGGCAGAGGGAGCCTGGTGGATGTCACGTGACAGCCCCGTCGCGGCTGCCGCGGTGCATACTGGGAAGCCCAGGGCTTGGAGGCGGCGGCAGGAGAGAGCGGCGCGGCCATTTTGTCTTCCTCCGAGAGGGCCGCTGGAAGGCCTGCGGCTGGTGCCTGCTTCTCGCCTTTCTCTAGTTCGGTAGCGCCACCGCCATGGGCCGGAAGAAGAAGAAGCAGCTGAAGCCCTGGTGCTGATATCCTTTGCCACAAAACGGGATGGCTTCCCGGCCGGGACTGGGGGGCGGGAAAGGGGAGAGCGCGGCCTGGTCTCTGTTACCCCGGAACGTGGCCTAGTCTCTGCTCCCACCCATCCCCCATCCCCTGGCCGGGCTGCGCCGGACTCGCGCCCTTTCTCCCTCCTTCACGTTTCCACTGCCTCCGCGCGCGACTCGGGCTCTCCTTCCGCCCCCCTCCTCCTCTCCTTCACCGGGAGTCGCCCCGCGCTCTCCCTCCCTTCCCTCGCCAGGAGGCGGCCTGGGCTCGGGCTTTTCGCTCCCTTTCTCCCCTCTCCGCGCGCCGGCGGGACGCGGCCTGCTCCGACTGCCTCCCGACCGCCTCGTTTGGAATTTCGGCCGGCTGGGGCTTGTTTCCTGGTATTCCCTCCATTGCCTCCCCGCTAGCGCCACCGGCTCCTAGCGAGCCCGGGGTAGTGGGGGAGCGGAGGAGACTCCGCAGGAATAGGTGACAGTGTCAGCAGCAAACTGCTGGTAGCTGGGACAGGGTAGATTTGTGGAGATGGGGGGGAAAAAATCTTCATCCCTGGCGGGAGAGGCGGTAAAACTGTCTCAGAAACTTTAGAGATTCCTCGCCCGCCTTGTGTGGCTAATACCCTGGGACCAACAGGGCTACAACTACATTTCAGACAACAGTCAGAGAAACCTTGGCATTTAATGAGACTTGGTGCGTCCCTCAGTCTCCTAAAGGTTTGACTGCTGCTCTGAAGGCAGCATTAAAGATCAGTTCAATTTGTTGCAGCCATAAATATTGTCTCCTAGCCACTGTTTTAAATCTGTCTTCTGACAGAATTGGATTACGCTTGATCTATCTCTCCAGGTTTTGTGCCCTTTGCTATTCCTTTAAGCTGCTTCATACAAAAATCTTAAAGCTTCAGAATGTCCTTAATATCTTGAATAGGTATTGCAACAGGGATTTTGACGATGAGAAAATCCTTATACAGCATCAAAAAGCAAAGCACTTTAAATGCCATATATGTCATAAGAAACTGTATACAGGACCCGGTTTAGCTATACATTGTATGCAGGTAAGGCTTTTTTTAAATATATGCATAACTTGCCTCAATTTCAGTTTGTCCCTAGAGTGATACTGCATTAAAAACATTTTTAAGATTACTTGTTTATTACTGCTAGAATCTCAAAACTTTGCTACAGTTGCCTTGTTTAGGAAACACTGATGTCTCTCTTCTCTATTTCTAATACAAGAACATACACCCCTTTTTATAAACTCACTGGTTTTAATAATGCTGTCACAAATGTACATGGTAGCATATAGGTTAGCTATATCATCTTGGCCTTTCAGTCACACTTGACGTTGGGGAGCATGTATTAGTTAGTTTTAATTCCAGAAAACAAGTTTCTAAAATGGTTTTAACATCTATGTAGTTTATATCAACAAGGGAAAATGCACTTCTTAGTCTGAACCTATTCTTGGATATGTTTAAACTACAGAGACTATACCAGTATAGCTACATTGCATAATGCTGGCATGACTCCATAGTGTAGACATAGCCTGTGCTGACTAAAAGGTTTTTCCATCCGTCTAGGAATACCAAGTCTCCAAATGATGGTAGTCCTCAACATAGCTGCGCCTACACTGGGGGTAAGTCGACATAACTTTGTCAGTCTGGGATGTGTGTTTTTTCACATTCCTGACAGATGTAGCTATGTCAACCTAACTTTTAAGTGTAGACCAAGCCTAAGACTAAAATTTTTCCTCATGAGGATGTAATTACATAGAGTAGTTTAAAAAAAAAGGGGGGGGGGAATAAACCATGTCTTTCTTATCTAAGCTAAACTGTGAATAAGGTACAGTAGCATCTGCCCCTCTTTAGCAGCATCCCTTAGTTAACAGACACTTATCTTCCTTGCGAAAGTATGACCGGACACATCTTCCCTCCCCGGCCCCCCCCCAAAGTTAGGTTATTGTGCAATCTGATACAGAGTAAAAAGTGTTCAGTATATTATAAATGTAATGGAACAAATCGCTCAAAACACTTTCATGTAGGGACCAACACAAATTGCAGCAGTTTGGGACAGACATTACCAGTAGATGTTAGTTACAGGTATTAAAAAGAAAATAATTATTGAACTAAACATGTGCATTTGTTATGGGTTTGAGTCGAGGTGGCAAAGTGGAAAGCTTTAACAGAATAATCTGTAAGATTTGACGCTGCCTGTAGAAGCAGTGTTATCAGTCACAAAAATCTTAGCTGATTGCAGTAAAGGAATCTAACTTTTTTGGTTTAGGTGCATAAAGAAACAATAGATGCTGTTCCAAATGCTATTCCTGGAAGAACAGATATTGAACTGGAAATCTATGGTATGGAGGGCATTCCAGAAAAAGACATGGATGAAAGGAGAAGATTACTTGAACAAAAAACTCAGGGTAAACTTGAATGTTTAGTTACTTATATTGTATTATCTTCATCACATGTTAACTAGATTAGAGCATATAAAGGGCAGCATAGCTTTATCCCTATTTGCTATGAATGTATAAATTGCATTTCTGTAGTGGTGAAAGTAAAATGTTACAGTTTTGATCCAGAAATAGTGTCTTACAGAGGTCTATTTAAACCATTAAACTATAATAGTTGGGATTTGTGCTCTGTGAAAGTAGCTACTTTAAATACAGAATTAAAGCTGGTACTGAGGAAATAGTTTAGCAACAGGATTTGTTTGAAGGCAAATCCTCAGTGGCCTGGGTTTTACACTGTCATTCAGATTTGATTAGTGTGGCTGCCTTGCTCTTCAGGTAATGGAAGTAAGGAATATCATCAGTGATTTTGGTTCAGATAGAGCAGTTGGTACATTCTGTAACTACTTTGATAGGCTTTGCTGGCCACTTAAGTGACTAGTGATATTTTCTCCTAGCCAAAGGTAACTGCTTTGGCAAGTACCTTTCTAGAAAAGGATTATCCTGTTACATAGCAGGAACTGTGACTTGTGGGTGGATAGAAGAAAAACAGCATAAATAGTATAGAGGTTCAGACTTCTTTGATGCTAAGAATGCCTTTGTGAATTTCCCTGGCATTTTATCCTACTCCTGGAGTCCTACTGTGTAGATTAACCTGTGGCATGCAGACCTAGATGGCAGTTCTTAAGAATGATCCTGGTAGGGTTTCTTGCCCCACTTTACCAACTCATACACACAAATAACACAAGGGTGGAAGGGTTATGTAAAATGTTTCCTTCTTCCTAAAATACATAGTTGCAAATTACTAGCAAGGTGGTTTAAAAGTTAGTTTCGAATTGGAACACCTAGGTAGTAGATGAAATCCTATGCTCTTAAACTCTGTAGATTTGTGTTATTCTTAATCTGACAGTGTTAATTACATTTATTTAGCAGAGAGCCAGAAGAAGAAACAACAAGATGATTCTGATGAGTATGATGATGATGAATCTACAGCTTCAACCTCATTTCAGCCACAGCCAGTACAACCACAACAGGGATACATGCCCCCAATGGCACAACCAGGATTGCCTCCTGTGCCAGGTGCACCAGGAATACCCCCAGGTAACATAGACTTTTAAAGCTAGACATGGAAAAACCAAATACTTTTATTGAGATGCTACTTTAACTCTAGGATGATGGTCTGACACCTTCGCAACGCTGTTAGATATGACAGTATAACTTATGACTGATACTTAAGAATAGCTGTCTTGATATCCTCTTTTTTGAAGAAAATATAACATTAAGAAATGTCACAATAGTGATAGGATTGCTGAAGTGAGGTACCAAATTGTCATAGTGCCGCCTTTCTGGTCTAGCTTCAGGCTGGCTGCTGCCTCAGTTTCCCTTCGGTTCCTGGGCCAATTACCTGCCTGTGGTTCTCCCAGACTTCCCAGGAGGGGCTCGTTGCCCACTCCCAGAGTCCTTCAGGCCCTTCTTCCAGGGCACTGTTTCATTAGTGCAAACACAACTCACAAAGTAACACACTCACAATCAGTGCAAGCTGCTGGGACCCAGAAGCCTTTCATTCTGCTCCCCTCTCTCCAGAGGAGTCACAGGAGCCAGACTTCTTTCTGTAGTTCCCCTTCCACTGAACCCTCTCAGCCCTTTGTAGAAAATACCTATCCCCTTCTCAGGTGGGTCTTATAAATTGAACAGGATTGGCTGGCTCCTGACCCGTTACAGTCCATAAACATGAAAAGCTAAATGCCACTGATAGGTTCTTTTTATTTAATGACAGGGGAGTCTTTCTGTTGTGAATAACTTATTCAAAAAAAATCCCTCCAAATAGTAGCAATAAAGGGATTAATGTTGTCTCTATTCACATAAAAGCCTAATTGAGGTTCAATTCTACATGACTAGATGTAATCTTCGTATTTAAACATATTCCTATTCCAGTTTTTTAATGAGTCTATAATTCGTTCATTCTTTTGCACTTCCATTCCTTAGACGGGGCTTTCTTGTCCACATTTCCTATCCATGTTACCCTTGATATTTTTCTGCTTTTATATACTATATAAATTGACTTTATTTTGACACTAAAAGTGATGAACATGCCTACATCTGCTATATCAGAGAAGCTTTCATTTACCTGTGTCCTGATGCCATTTAAGAATTTCACTGTGGTTGGAAACTGCCTTTTAAGGAAGGAGTTGCTCTGCCAAGGAGAGAAAATGCCCTAGTGAGGGAGCCTAGTATGTAAGTGGTTAGACCACTAGCCTAAGACTTGGGAAACCTGAGTTCAATTCCCTGCTCTGCAACAGACTTTGAGTCACCTAGGGGGAAATCCTTTAGCCTTGCTGTGCCCTACAGATGGGAAACTAATACTTCCCTACTTCACAGATGTGTTGTGAGGAGAATTACACTTAAGACTATTGACTGCTTTGGGATCTACTGATAAAAATGGCTATATAAGAGTAAGGTACTACTATCTCTAGGCTGGCTAAATTTCTGACAAAATGCTAGATTATGTGTACACTCATCAAGGGGAAGAGAGTCTCTATCCCTTAGTGATAGAAGATCGGTTTTCTGATCACTTGTCCAAATGTAGTGATACCACCTGTCCTCATCCTTGAAAACTCATGCAAAATATATCTTCAAGCAGTGTTAAAAAGGATTTTTCTCTAAAGCTTTTATGCAGATAGTTGATCCAGTCTTGTTTGTGTCTGAAGTCTCACACTGATAAATCTATTACTCATCTAAAAATTATTTTCAATTTAAAGGTATACCACCCTTGATGGCAGGTGTTCCACCAATGATGCCAGGAATGCCTCCAGTTATGCCAGGAATGCCACCTGGGTGAGTAAAAACATAGGCTTAATCAGTTGGCCTGTGTTCATGCAGTGGTTTTTGCACACTAGCAATTTGCTATCTAAATCTGTCATTAGCGGCTTTGAACTGTTGTAGAAAAAATCAAAACCTCTGTAGAACTTTGGGGGGTTTACAAACTTGTGTTAATTTTAAAGTTAACATAGGGCCTGGAAGGCTATACCACAACAGCAAAATGTCACTAAAATTTAGCAGGTCATACGCAAATGTGATGATGGTGTTGCTCTTCCTCCCACCCCCCAATTAATACAATTGGATGTAAAATCTTGACTTGCTGGTTTAAACCCTTCCATGAACCCATTGTCAAAGTTTGTGTGCTGTGTATATACATTGCATCAGAGTTTATCTCTTGTTCTCATCAGTTGTGGATCCAACCAGGAACAAGCTTGTTAGTCAGTTTAAGATTTTGTTAAATGAGATTTACACAGATTGGTTCTAGAGTATACAGATGAGTTTTTAAATTGTTAATGGGGTTAACACATAACACCCTATCACAATGTGTTTGGAAAATCACAGGTAGATTTTTTGATTTTTGTCATACATTTTCACAGATTACATCAACAGAGAAAGTACATGCAGTCATTTTGCGGTGAAAACATGTAAGCATCTAATTAATAATGTAATTTAGGTACATTCATTATGCCATTTTATGTCAAATGAAACCTGTCATATTGAGCCCCTCATTCAATATTTGTGTTATGTAACTTTAGGTTTTGTATAGTGCACAGTTTGAGATTTTCATTGTTAAGAATAATAAGGAATCTCTATCTAGATCCATAAGACAAAACAAAGGGAGATAACATTGCAATAGCTGTCTTGTGTCCTACTTCACCTTTCATTTTGCAGCAGTCTGCAGCTTCATTTGGTCACTCCCTGTGAGTAGTGGGAGGTTTGTTTGTTTTTTAAATGAAATTATTTTGGTGAGGATTCATTGATATATAGCTTAAGCGACCTGCTTAATGTAATATACAGTTTTTTAATTCCAAAAAAACTGGTGATAAATCTGATTATTGCAGTTACATTCTCCGTGAATGTTTTTCTGTTTGGCTTTGAAACATATAGCTTGAAGGATTTCATTCTGCAATCAGGACTGCCAATTTTTGCTGGTTTTTAGTCTGAGTGGCACTTAAAGCTCTTTGTCAAACTTTAATCTGGATGGATGCTATGCCATATAGTAAGGAACATAATTTGCCAAAAAACTGCACTAGTCTATCAAACCAATTACAATCTTATAGATTGTAGTTATGACTTCACATTGTTACCAGTTTAAAGCCTAAGTTAACCTAAAGCAGATTTCCACTCGTTCTTTTTTTTTTTTTTTTTTAAATAAGGGACCATCAGGATAAGTAAGACTAGCCTTGGCCTGTGAAATAATATGTTCTGACTTACTGTACTTTAGCCCTGTTCTTTTCAGATTCTAAGAAACAAAGGTCCGTTTCATAACATAATACCCCTGTTGTATCTTGTAAGTGCATCTTCATGGTGACAATGGGAGGGCTTCCCTCATCCAAGAGTTGCTGAGAGAATCTCTTGATGAGCTGGGGCGCCTTCACTACTTTCCCTAGCTTGGTTGCAGGTGTTTTTAGCGTAAGAATCCTCATTCTTCATATGGTATCTTGTGGACACCTTACCTCCCATTTAATAAAATTCCTGTGGTAACTAAATTGCTTACCTTGAAAAGTAATATTAGGACAGTATTTAATGTCTTTTTAGCTTATTTTAATGGAGTTTAGCAGTTACAGATGGTAGGAGGGGCCAATTGGACACCAGTGTTCAATCTTAGGGGAAACTTCAGCCATATCCTCTTAAGATGTCACCAGTAGATGAGAGGAATTTGCACCTCTCCCCGATATAACGTCACCCGATATAACATGGTAAAGCGGTGCTCCGCCGGGCTGCGCACTCCGGTGGATCAAAGTAAATTCGATATAACACCGTTCACCTATAACACGGTAAGATATTTTGGATCCCGAGGACAGCGTTATATCGAGGTAGAGGTGTATTCTTAGAACAGAGAAAAAGCCATAACCTTACATGAGCGCAATCAACTTGAACAATCGAATTCTGCTGTTCAAAGCATAGACAAAGTTACTGGAAATAGATTTTCTGATGTTTCCTCTTCAGTGCATTTGACGGAACTTTGTGGTCATCTTTACCTGTTTGGTTGTCTGTCAGACAACATTGGAAGCGGAAACATTTTTTTAAAATAGGAACATGTGGCTGTATATTCACAAAAATTGGCCTGAGACCTCAGACATATGTACTACCTGAAACTTCTGACTAATGTTTTATATAACTAACTTGATTTCAAGTTGACTCTGTCTCGTTACACATTGTTCAAGGTTAGACTCTCATTTATGTTATCCTGGAGTCTTTAAAAAAATGAGGGGTAGTGTAACAGCATGATTTAAACAAATTTTCGTGGCTATTTTGTTAGTGGGGTACTAATTAGCTTAGCAATACACTCGGTATACAATTTATTAGTAGGCCACTTACACTGGCACTCAGCCAATTAATTGAAAAGGACATGCTGGAGTACCTTTTTAATGGAGAGACTAAGCCTGGCAGTCTGATATTAAATCGGATTGATGTCACCTTAAGGAATTGAGTCCCACATGAAAACTGTTTCTCTTCCCGTTGACAGTGGGACTGGTTTGTCTACTGAGAGTCAAGATGACTTGAATTCCTCTATCGGTGGAAATAACTAGGTTACTTGCAACACCTTTAGCTTAATATTAGTGTATGCCAATGGTCTCAATAGGAGATCATTAGTGTTCATATTAGTCTCTATTTTATATTTTAATAGGATGATGCCAATGGGTGGGATGATGCCTCCTGGGCCAGGAATACCACCTCTTATGCCTGGTATGCCACCAGGTAGGTCAGTGATGTCGAACTCGTACTGTGGTGAGCTAAATTATATCTTTTATTTAACTTGGGGTTCTTGGGTTCATATGATTAAAATCGGGCTGTATACTACCCATACTTCATACTAGATCTCTGTAGAATTCAGTGGTGGCTTTCCACAAAGATAAAGGGTAGAATTTGGTGGCAAACTAACATTTTTAAGTAATACACTTTTATTTATTGGAAAGGGAAAATGTGGAGAGTTTTTCCTCTTTCATTATCCATTCTCTCCCCCTACAATATCCTTTTTTTGGCTTTTCCTTCTCTCTGCATTTTTTCTCTCTTCTAGTCACATCTCTTCCCACTTCCTTTTTTTTTTGGGTGGGGGGGGTCTCTGTGGCAGCTGTCGAAAAATTGTAGACAGTTACTAATTAGCATTTTAGTCTTCCCTCTCTAGCCTAGCTATGTGCAAAGCACTTCATAAGGAAGTTTTCTGGATCAAGCTTTTAAACACTGAGACAGCTGTGAAAAGCTGCTGACTGGGACTGCAGGATCCTAGAAAAAGAAATTCCTGCATCACTGTTTTGACTGCTGTTCCTGACAGCTGGCTGAAATTGGTGCAGTCTTAAACTCACCTGCAGTCTTAAACTGAGTGAGTAGGCTGGAAGATTCACACCCATTAGGTAGATTGTACAAAATGAGTTTATTCCTGTCCAGAATTAACTGTATTACACTAAGCTTGGGGGAACCCTTTTGTCTTATTCAGGAAGCTTTTATTTTACACAACAATTTTTCTCCAGACTTTTTGTTTAGGTGATTGAGTATTTTAATGTGTTACTTTGTGTTGAAGTGTTGCTTTGCTTTAAATCATAACTATAAGATTATAAAAACTGCTGCATAGCCTTTCTCTTGTTTTGCTTGTAACCAATATTGTGGGCCTCTGTTAACTGTATTAAACATTTTGGGAGAACCTTCCATGGCAATCACATGTCCAAAAGTAGTTTGGCTGATTCTTTTTTTTTTTTTTTTTTTACTACTAAGTATTGTAAGTCAGTTAAGTTGCTTAATTTAAAGGTATAATATGTCTATCAGAATTGCGTTTCTGGTTGCCTTCCTTGGTCTTTTAATAGTTGCAATATTGGCTGTCCGAGGGAGTTATTTCCAAGTCCTCTGTAGAGCAGTCAGTCATAACCTGATCTGAGTTTACACTTCGCTACCAGCCCCATAAGTTCAGTCTCCACTAATGACAGACAGTTTGTCCAGGCTTCCTAGCAGCCTTATCACTCAGTTGGCAACTTAGGTTTAGTTAGTATATCTTACACAAATTCTCTGAGTTGCATGTGGAGTTAAGTGGAAAGAACTTGTACAACTGTGTTGTGGGGGTGGGGGGTAGCTAAGCTCCTGTCTGTCCTTCCCCTGTCTCTCAAAATTGAATCTGTAATTGTAAGGTGGAGGTGACAAAACTTCAGTCTTTCTTATAGGTAAGTGTGGTAATTTTTACTATACATGTATATATGTTTAATTCATGACTATCTAAAACAGCTCTGTCTACAAGCTGATTAAATGTACATTGACGTTACAGGCTTATCTATGTCAAGACTATACATATTGTTTTTAAAACATTCTGGAATAGTGTACTCAAAAGGAATATTTCTATTCACCTGTGCTTGAGGTTTTTATTACAGATTCTTTTCTATTTTCATAGGTATGCCACCACCTGTTGGTCCTCGCCCTGGTATGCCTCCCATGACACAAGCACAGCCTGTGACAGCACCAGGCATTCTTAATAGACCTCCAGCTCCTGCTGTAGCAGCACCCTCCCCACAGCCTCCAGTTACGAAACCACTTTTCCCCAGTGCAGGACAGGTAAGGTGACTTTCAGAGACTCTGGAATCTTAACTATCTAGTCTAGTCCCTTACAATGGACTATAAAATTAAATCATTGTGACTAGTAGTACTTTTCATTGAAGATACTACAAAAATAATTGGTAAAACTTCTCACCTGTTTTGACTCTTTATTGTAATGCAGTTTAACACTAGGCTGCTGATTTTTAAAAGGATTTTTATTCGCTTTTTATTTCCCTTGTCTTCAGTGTCTTGTAGCAGCCCAGGAACTAGGTATAACTTCTGTCAGCAGATGTGGGGCGGTGGGGGATGGACAAAGCACTCTGACATTACTTCCCTTATGGAGGGGAGTGGTTGGCTGAACTTTTTTGTCTGTCAGCAGATAGAGATTTGACTTCTCAAAACTTTCACTAAAGTTCACAATGCACAAGTCTTGCCATGGTTTGTTTTAAGCAGGATTTCGACTTGTGGTCTCTTGATAGTATTTTTTTTGAGGCTTGTGACCATTACCATTTGTTGTAAATGCATACATCCTTAATTCTTTACTTGCTTTCAAGTATGTTGCAGAAACTTTCATAATTTCCTTTTTGCGTTTTGGACTTCTGCATGGAAGATAATCATTTACAAAAATTCAGTCCCTTGGATAAGAGATCCTTCCATAGGGATATTTTCCACCCATTTGTTTGGAGACTGTTCACTGTTTCCTTTCTTTTATGCTACAGATGGGGACACCTGTCACAAGTTCAAGTACAGCTTCATCCAATTCAGAAAATCTGTCAGCATCTTCTAAAGCTCTGTTTCCTAGCACAGCACAAGTACGCAGGAAGTTGCAGTTTAAAAAAAAAAAATTGCTTTGCAACTTAACCCTTTGGACCGTTATGTAAATCTGAAATGGACTGCCTAAACATCTTCAGATAATTGCTATTATATTCCTGATTATGTTTAGCTGGTAAAACTACAAAATCCTTAATTGTATACTACATCTTGTAGGAATACACATTTCGAAGTATTCAATTTCTCTTGGATAATGGGAAGAAATGAGAAATACTACATCCTGGTTCTGAAGGGTTAAAAAAGCATGTAAGCAGCTAAATGCATTTTAGTGGGCAGTGGTTAGCTTGATGCATGGTGAAACCTTTTTAGTTCGTGCTGTTTAATCTTAATATGGGGAAACTCTAATTTGCATTATGTTCTAAAATTGAAACATTTGGCTTTGGTTAGAAGGTGGCATGGAGAATTGAAAATGTATGCTGGCTACCGCCAAAACATTCTCTCAAGTGAAACTCATTTTTGTAGTATTTTACTTTTAAAGCAAAGTTGTCTTGTCTCTAATTTAATTTAAGCACAGACAGTATTGACTCCAGCCTCTTGTGTTTCACAGTGGACCTCAAATTTGTTTTCACTTAGTTCTTCAATCATTAATGAGACTAAAATTTCTGGAAGAGCTGTAGACAGATATTTAAGAGAACTTTGCAAGGCTATTGCAGTGTTTTTGCTATGGAGAGACTGCTTCAAAATTAATTTTAATTTTTAAAGTCTGACATGTTAGACTTCTTATACCGAAAGGTTTAGTTAAAGCCAAGATTTTCAAAACATCTAATTTCATTAATGAATGCTAACACTTGAAGTTGTATTCACTAATGATTGCTAAAATACACTAATTGTAATAACAGAAATAGAAATTCACTTCAGTGTAGCTTGTCTTTACTAAAGCAGAGTGGTCTATGAAGGATTTATATATTAAATTGAATATTTTGGGTGAAATTATGCAAGAAAGTCAGCAGAATATATATGCAATTTTTATTTTATACCTTTTGTTTTAGCTATTGCTTTTGACCTGCAACATCTAGATTCTTACAGTACGTGCACTAGGTTTTATTTTGTCTTTGTTTTCAGTTGCTTTAGTATTATGTGATGAGGCTGAAAGTTACTTTGGACTAGCTTATTTTAATTGTGTATCTTACTGGAAAGTTTCAGATGTCAAACAGGTAAATGACTCTTTTATTTTAAAAAGTAAGTATTTCTACTGATAAATTTTTATTTCACAGGCTCAGGCAGCTGTTCCAGGACCAGTGGGTACTGATTTCAAACCTTTGAATAATACACCTGCAACAACCACAGAGCCCCCCAAACCTACATTCCCTGCTTATACACAGTCTACAGCTTCAACCACTAGCACAACAAACAGTACTGCAGCTAAACCAGCTACGTCTATAACAAGTAAGCCTGCTACCCTTACAACAACCAGTGCAACCAGTAAGTTGATCCATCCAGATGAGGATATATCACTGGTAAGTTAAAACAGTTTTTCTTAAGTTGATAAATGCAACTCACATTTCCATTGCAATTGTCATGTGGCTAACAGGATATTTTTCTCTATCCCAGGATGACTTTAATGGCAGGAGAATAAAATGTTTGTTTAATTTATCAGAAATTCATGTGAAGGGATATATCTTCAGTTTCAAGGCGGTGAATAGTGTAATATAGAGTTAACACTGCATAACCATAACTGTATAAATGGTGAAACTGTTGCGTTGACTCTAAGAATCACCCCTCCTGAGTGTGGCTCTGCCTTAATTGGCTCTCACTTCTCCAGGCTGATGTGTAACTGTTAGAACTGTGCCAGATACAAACACATAGCTAGCCAGCCTGGCACAAGTGAGACTGAGCAATTGTGAAGTGCTCCTGACAAATATGAAAAACAATTATACGGATGCTGTTCTCCAAGTTCAGAACTGAAAAATCTCAAGACAAAGTGCATCCTGCTTTCCTAAGCAAGGTTAAAATTCAGGTTACACTTAGTTTTGTCCTTTAGATTCCCAGTTCATTTCAGATTTTTTTTTACATATAATTTTAGTATTAAGAGGAGATTAGCTCCTTATGTGCAAAGTATTAGAATTGACAGTATTAGTGTAGCAATTTCAAATAGTTGAACTTGCATTATGTGGTAGCTTTCCTGGGAAAGAGAGATACTGTTGGTAATATACTTGAGAATTTTATAATAGCAAATTTAGTTCTATTATTGAAGCTACCTTTAGTAACAATTTCAGTTTTATAAATTCTAGCTTATGTACCTAGACATTCTGCACCAATATTTAAATTAATATTTCAGCTCCCTTGCTCTTCCTCTGGTGTATTAAAACATCTATGTATGCTGTTATTTTTAGGAAGAGAGAAGGGCACAGTTGCCCAAATATCAACGTAATCTTCCTCGACAAGGACAGGTATCAATGGGCAATCCATCAGTTGGATCACTTGGAGGTATGATGCCACCACAACCTGGAATTCCTCCTCAGCAGCAGGGAATGAGACCTCCTATGCCTCCTCATGGTAATCACACTTTTTCCTAATACATTTAAGTTCACTGAAAACTTTTTAAATCTAGAAGCAGCAGTTAATTTGAAATGGACAGGTTTTTACAAAAATATAACTTCAGTCTTTTTAATGTTTAACTTTGTGTCTCCAACCTTTTAAATCTTCTAAAATAGCTTTATTTTAAAATAACATTTTTTAAAAAGAAAACTAGTAGATATGTTTACTTTCATCTTAAAAATGTTTTGTTCATAGGTCAGTATGGTGCTCATCACCAAGGCATGCCAGGATACCTTCCTGGAGGGATGCCTCCATATGGTCAGGGACCTCCAATGGTGCCCCCTTACCAAGGTGGACCTCCTCGACCTCCAATGGGAATGAGACCTCCTGTAATGTCGCAAGGTGGCCGCTACTGATGCTACTACACACAGTCTAATAGGTTTGGAGATTAAACCTTTTCTCATCTTGTGCTGTTAATATAGCCAAGCTTCCGTCAGTTAAGGCTTCATTGTGACTTTAAAAAAAAAAGTATCTTCCCACATGCAAGGAACTATTGGACATTCTTATTTTACATGGGAAAAATTTATTTGGAATAATAAAACAGGAACTTTTCCTGATGTTGCAATTTATACTGTATGGCTTCTTTTTCATGTTTCATCTAGGTTTTTAGAAGTGAAGTATAGTAAATATGGTTCGTTAAATTGTGAAGGCGCTGGAATTACATGAACATACCATCTTAAAGGCAAGTTCTGTAACATTATGTTGCTATTTGTAAAGTGATGCCTTCACAGCACTTCAGGTGCTGTTGGACTTCATGTCCCCAACTTAGCTTGGTGAGGGCTGTAACTATTCCCAACTACCTGTACATTTAAAAGTCTGAACATGTAACAATATTTAATGTATTTAGCGTTCCTCCTGTTGCAGGGTTTAAGTAAACTGACCCAATAAGGTCGTGTGACTTTTCTGTACTGTTATAAACTTCATTGTAATAAAACAAGACAAAAATTTATATGCCTTTTTATTCATGACCAGCTGTGGACAACTGCCTGCAAGGTTTGTACAGATGCATGCCACAGTAGTTATTGGTGTAATAAACGCATATTTACTGCTGCTGTTTTGATATACTCTAATTCTTGTTTGAACTTTGTCACTTAGCTGCATGTTGTAGTCTCCTAAGCAAGTAGACATAGACCTGTACACTTATTAACTAACTTAAAAAAAAATGATTAATAGGAATGAGATTACGGGTTACATCTCACCTATCGTTTATAATTTGTTTAAAATGGTGCAGGTTTCTTTAATAGGCCTTTCCTCTTGTCCGCAATAAATCTTAGATGACTTGTAACATTGGCACTTTCACATGTTAGCAAGATGTAATTGTGACCCCTGGCTGATGTAAATCAGAGTGCCAGATGCATCCTGTTAGTTCTTTCTTCAGATAACTTTCTTGGATGTGTGACTGCATCAATGCATGAACCTCAGGAGCCATTCAGGAGGAAACTTCTAGAAGCTTAGGTGCATGACACACAGTGAGTGACTTTCTTGCTGCTGTATTGAAAGTGACCTGCAAAAAGGAAAAATAGGCCGTTGCCCTTATTTTGCCTCTATGATGTGCACAGGCGGCTCACAAGTATGAGATTTTGTTTTTTGCTTTTACCATAAATATCAGGAATTTCAAATCTGATTGTCTCTGGGTGGTGCTGGTGGTTGGACACAAGATGATTCGTGGATTGAGAATTTTCTCAGCCCTTTAAGTGCCTGGGGTGTTGAACCTCTGAGACTCTTCTCCCAAGTGTCTTAATTACTTAGTTAACAAATCAGAATTTTGAATCTGAATTAGTCTCTTACCCTCTTACTCAGATTAATTTCCTTGTTATGACCTATATCTTTTTGCTTTAGTTGACTAGTCTTCCAGTGTTGGGGAGCTAAGTTTCTAATGGAAAAATACAAACATGGGGAGAACACTTTTTGTGATGGGAGGGCTTCCAGGTGTTTTAAACATCAAGAAGCAGAAAATGGCAAATGTTGCTTTCCTTTGCAGATCAACTTTAAATACAAGGTCCAGCCACAAATTATATTTTATCTGTGCCACTTGTGTTGTGGTGATACTCTTTTCCCTTGTTTTTCCATCGCAGAGGCTGACAAGCTTTACCACTAGTTTGGTCATCAGTGTAGTAGGTTTTCCTGTTTTTTTTTTTTTTTTCTGGAACTAAGCATTGTGGCTTAGTTTGGAAGAGAGATCTTTGTTTTTTTACAGCTATGGTTTGTACCAGGAACTTGACATTGCCTTACTTTCATGCTCCATCTTTTCAGTCTGCAAATCTTTAAATTAAAGATATTCAGAACATTATGCTGTCTTCCAGTAGAGTATGTGGCCCCATGGAACTCATTATATAGTGTCTCAGGTTCTTTGGCATCTTAATTTCTAATTATATGGCCTTGGTTTAACAACTTAGAAATTTATCTGGCAAATCTCCAGAAACTTGTATTAATCTTAAGCAAGATCCATAGCTCTCCGGATGTCATAAAGAAGCATTTTTCTAGGCACTCGATACCATTTACCTGCTGGCCATCTGTCAGCTAACATGTAGAATAAATAAGCAGACTCATTCAGTAATTTGCTTGGAAATGCATTATGAACGGGCCTTGAGTTTTCAGGTTCTCTCCCCCTCTCCCTCCCCCCCCAAGTCCTTCGCCCTTTTCCATTTCTCTGCAGTCATAATTTAATATGTCCATTCTTGTACTCCAGATGGAAGCTGGTTGTCTTCTGTATTTCTTTCTTCTGATCCCAAGGATAATTCAAAAAATAAACATTAAAGCTATCATAACACATTTGACTTTTTTTATAAAAACATTGATGTTGATTGATTTTGTATTCTTCCTTTAAAAACTGGAACTTCCAGCTTTTTCTCAAGCTCTTATGATGTTCTAAGGAGATCTCTTCTCATTCCCCCCAAAACAAATCCCATTTTCTTACCTCCTGTAGTTCTATAATCCATTTTTTTAAAACTTATTTTCTGGTCTGCACCACCCACCCCCCTTTTCAAGGATGAGTAGTCAGAAAAACAACAACCCCTAGAACCTTAGTGCATGCACTGCTCACTTGATCATGCTCTACAAACTGTCGTTATTTGTCTTTTAGTCCAAAATAATTCCCATTTCTTAAATAGTGACTGTTTGACTGGTTAGGTGATAGCATCATTTTATAGCTCACAAATATTATTTTGGCTAGAGGTTGAAAACATTTAGATCTCTTTATTTTGTTTCTAACAGGACCTGAATTAATATTGATGAAATCTCTTACAAATATACTTGGCAAAGTTTAGTTATGCGCTCTTGGTATTTCTCAGGTAGACACTCCCTGTCTTGTTTCCTCTGCTAGGAGACTGTAATGCAGCTACCTTGAGTTGCTGTCACCTCTATTTCAGTGGGAATGTTTTTACAGAATTTGCTGTCTCTTACTGGCCCCCCGTTTCATTTATGTCCGGAGAGTTGGACTTGCAGTAGCATTTCCTGAGGAGACAAGCTGCTTTCAGATAAAGTAATCTTTATATGGATTAACCATTTAAACCCCCTCCCTTAAGATTAGCATGCCATATCTCATAGTGAAAATGAGAATTTATGATTAAATAAGTTTGGTTGACTGACTTGCAAACTATATAACCAAATGTTGATGTAGGCACTAAAGACATCTTAGTGAATAATTTTCAGGCAAATGTTTGGAAACAGAAGAGGAAAGTCAATGCCTGTATAAAAGATTAAGCATTTTTCATTAGAGGATCTAAATCATTTTAAAAATAGCCTTATGGTACTCCTGTGAGGTAGACACATTCTATCCATTTTAGAGACACAAAATAAGTGATTTGCCATAGATCATACAGCAAATCATTGAAAGAGCCAGAATTATAAACCAGGAGTCTTGACATCTCTTGCTTGAGTTGCTAAACCACCCTTAAGCACAGAGGTTACCTTTTAAATTTGATTTTACAAAGTTAACTAGTTTCCATGGTCTCTAATTTGTGAGTCAACTAACTCTTCCCTTTGGTGAATGATTTAGTAAGACTTTCCGGATGACTAGCTTTTACTCTTTTTGCAAATTATTGCTCCTCTATTTCAGATCATAGATTCAAAATACTGGTAATAAGTTTGAGGATGGAATGCATATCTGATAATTAAAATGAATAATTAACCCTTGCTCTGTGCATGCACAGGAGGACACAAGCTTCTAGAAAGTATTCAACTGCTTCTGTGGTTTGCATGGTGCATGCACTCATTTCGAGTGTATGGAGCTGCAGAGCAAATTACCTGTGTATCGCACTCAAGTCAATGGTAATTAATTTTTTCTGTGAACTAATGGAGAAAGTACAGCATATAATCTGAAATTATTTTGCAGGAACCAAAGAATTCTGAACACAAGACAAAATGAAAAAAAGCAAGACTTTAGTTTACACAGTGGGAAGGGCAATATAATGACTTCTGTAATTAGAAGTCGAAACTAACAAACTTGCCTATCAGCTGGTGTTGCAATTTCTAAAATGATTAAAAAAAATTTTTTGTCTGGTACTAAATATCTTAATAATTGTACTGGTCTAGCTACTACAGAAGACACTAAGGTGAGGGTAAACTTTTCAGTGGCTGATGGGATTTTCACCTAACATTACTTTTTGTGAACTAGTACAGTAAATGCCATCAGTTATGGGAAAAATACCCATAGACAACAGAATTGTATTCCAGTCATCAAGCTACAAATGAAGTAATCTAACATCAGAACTTCATACAACTCAAAAATAGTCATAAAATATAAAAGGTTTAGTTTGGAATTAACAAATGCTAAGGCAGTAGCTTCTTTTGTTTGCTTGATCACTGGAATTTTGTTAATTTTGAATGCATGTCTTTCACTTAATTGGGTTATGTTTTTCTAAAATTTAAATTTTTCTTCTTCCTATAGCCCTGCCATAGGACAGGCTGAGGCAGAGTCTCAGTGTTGCCCTGTTCAGTCTGAGGCAAGTGGGATTTATTTTATTCATTCTGGGGGCTTTCACAGCTTTATGGCTGTTGGATATTTATGTCCCCAAACTTGCAGCAAGTTTGGTGAAGGCTCCTAAATTTAATTTAATTTAGGATTTTTATAATCTTTTGGTAGATGGGCTCTATATTAATATTCATACTTATTGGCTGTGGTGTTTTTGAAGAGGTTGGTGGGAAGGGATATTTCAGATGGATGTTGATGCAACTTTTTTTCCCTTTATCCTTCAGCCATTTCCCTTTTTTTCCAAATTCTGTGCACTATTTTTTTGAAGGTAATATTTAATAATGGAACTACAAGTAGCTTATATGAACAGATCTGTTGGGTGATGCTGTTGCCTTTTCTGGGGAAATGTATTGAAATGCAACTTACTTGAAATCCAGAAACTTCATCATAACACTTTAAATCCATTTAGTTATTAGGCCTACAGTATTAATTATAAGAATATTAGTTAGAACTGGAGGCATAAAAGGACGGATATAGTGATATACTTAACATTTTTGTTTTCACATGTTATACCATGATAGTTACACCAGAAGAGTAAATATTAATGTAGAGCCCTGCAAAGAAGAGATACAGATTTGAGTTGGTAAATAGAAAAAAGGAATGAGAAAGTTGTAGATTTTGCAAAAATGTCAGTTTGAAAGATTTCCTTTTCATCAGCCTCTTTTTTTTAAAAGGCATAATATTGTAAAGTTTGGTGTATTGCACCATGTATTCTAAAATCACAGCATTCATTGTGAATTTTGAGGGATTTTGCAATGTAATTTAACATGTTTATTAACTACCATTACCATATCAACAATATTGAAGATAAAATTGTACTCTTATTTAGAAAATGAGAACTTTACTATCTTTAAATAATTTTAAAATTACTGTTTGAGCAGACTGCCCCTTTGCCTTTTTCTTGCAAAAGCATGAGATACCTGGACAATTTCAGCCTGAGAATAGGTTTTGTCCCTGAGTAATCTGACTGCCTCTTGGCAGCATTTGACTCTTACAATTTCCAAATTAAAAAAAATGTTTGCTAGCTTGTTTGAAATTGCTGCAGCAGATGAGTTTTTAAAGACAGTTTTTGATGCACCATAGAAACTGTTTAATTTCTTAAATGTTTCCTTAAGTAATGGTTAACTTGTATAGCTTTCACAAGTCTGGTTGTGGCTCACATTGTCTTTAATACAATTGACTGTCACCTACAAGAATGGAACTTATTCCTTCTGCCTTGTTGCCTTCCCCCTTTGGAACTCCTACCCAACTTCCCCACACTCACGTTCTGAACCCCTTCTGGGTTTCTGATCCTTCCTGGTGAGCTCCAGAAACCAGTTATAATCCTCACTAATGCCCAAATTTGTGAGACATACGCACTGAATGTTAACTGTATTCAAGTAATTGTTGAGCAGTGTGTGTTATATTCCTAATTCTGTCAGTTTGATGTTACCCTTTATAACACAAAAGACAATACTACAGTAACTAGCATTTTTCTACTAAATTTATTCAAGTTGTAAGAGCACTTGTCACTTCACTGTCTTGTCTCCTCATTTGCATAACCTGGTCAGGCAAGAGTTTTCTTGCAGAAGAGAATTGCATAAGTAGTATGTTGTATGTGTTGCTACAGATATCTGAATCATTCTATTAAGACTCAATGAATGAAAAATAATCAGAGATATTTAGTGTTTAATATTCATTATTGATTCACTCTGCCTTTTCACCATTTAATAGACTGACACTAAATAGTTTCCATCCAAATATTTGTATTTGGTCTGGTAAGTCTTCAGGTGTATTTTGTGGTAGAAATGTTCAAATGCAGATTAATGTATACCCTCTGCCTTGTCCATAGTGTACATTTCTACAAAGATGAGTATCCTTCTTTGATCCACACTTGGGTTATATCCAATAAACGTATATTCCTTGTGGCAGTTAAATGTTCAGTGTCCTACTCAAACCATCAATTTGTTTTCACCTTTGCATTGTTTGAAGATACTAGCTTAAGATGGTCATGAGAAATCACTTACTTGCACTTCCTATTTCTGTTGTACTGATGATCTTAATGTTAAATGTTGCTTCAACATGCCAAAAAAAACCCATGATTCTCTGTATTTCTTGTATCTATCTTGTGAATGAGACTAAGTACTGTAGTTCGTAC
The DNA here is from genome assembly GCF_013100865.1 of Trachemys scripta elegans. Lineage (NCBI taxonomy): Eukaryota > Metazoa > Chordata > Testudines > Emydidae > Trachemys > Trachemys scripta. The sequence goes on from NC_048311.1 coordinate 26,603,185, forward strand.
CTCCCCTATCACTCTAGGGATATTTTCTTTTCTGCGCTAGTTATTCTCATGTAAATTTGAGAACATACTTCTTGGAATCCTAGTAGAAACCTTCATCTGGAGGAAGACTAATCATTTTGCTATCCACTTCCGAAAGATGCAATCAATGGCACTCCAGAATAATTCTGTAGGATGTTGTGTGGATTTGAGCTTCCTTTGCTATAATTTTCAATTCAATGCATTTCAAATGGTATCGGAAATCTCTAGTTGGTCTTCAAACACAAGCTTCGCTTCTCCCTTTCTCCATGTTCCTGCCTCCCTCCAAGGGAGTTTTATGATTTTCAAAAGTTGCTCATTTTGAGATTGCAATAAAAAAATTGAAGTTCTTGGGTCTCAGTGACTTCAGCAGGCACAGCAATATTATCCTAATCCGGTGCCACAATTGATATCCATGTATTAATTTGAAAGCAACAAGAGAGCAGTTTGCATGTGCTTTAAATATTCAATGGTGATATGTGACCTATAAAAGGTAGAGAGGCTTTGCTTTCCTTCTAACCACAACAATAGCACACTGCTATTATATTATTTAATAGGAGTTTTTCCTCAACTCCTGGATCAACTGTTTCAAAAAGATCTTTAAACACAAATCTAGTTTTAAAAATAAAAATCTTGCTCCTACTGTGAAACTTGTCTGACACCTTTGAGTGTGGATCTAAGGAGGATATTGCCAGAAAAACTTCAATTGTAAACAAGACATTCCCTAATTCAAAGTCATGTATGCTTACTAATACCCTGTGTGTCACGAAGTTGCTCCATTTCTGGCTTCCATGTCTTTTCCCAAAGGCTCTTAAGAATTACTTTAAATTATTATTCTTATTTTCCTACATTCTAATGGAAGCACTCAGTATAATTCCATTTAAAGCTACAAGGACCTATTTTTTTTTCATGCACAAGAAATGCTATAATGTTAAACTGCTAAATCAGGTGAACTTTTGCATCTCTCTCGTTACATGCAAGGTAAATAATAGGAGTGGCAAATAAAGTACATGCCATGCATTAAGTTCTTGGATGCTTTGGAATGCTGTGATGGTTGCCTTATACAGAACACTTTGTATATTAGCATTAAATGCTGTCCCTTAAGTGCTGTGGAAAATATTTAATACCAGTGTGCCTATTTTCAAAATTATTTCACGAAAGCAGGGTTTCTCAAACTCCATTGCATCATGATTCCCTTCTGACAACAAATTACTACACGACCCCAGGCATGGGGACTGAAGCCTGAGCCAAACCCAACGTTTGAGCCCTGCTGTCCAGGGGTGGGGCGGGCGGAGGAGGAGGCAAAGCCGAAAGTTGAGGGCTTCAGCCCTAGTGATGGGGCTCTGACTTTGGCTTCAGTCCTGGGCCCCAGTAAGTCTAATGCCAGCTCTGGCAACCCCCCATAAAAACAGAGGCATGACCCACTTTGGGGTCCTGACCCACAGTTTGAGAATCACTGCATTAAAATCACTAAAATTTCCTATAGCCCTGTGGTTCTCAACCTATTTACCATTGTGGGCTGCATCCAATATTACCTGTATGGCCCTGAGGGTGTCACATGGGCTGCAGCTCTGTGCTGATTGGGCCACAGGTTAAGAACCACTCTGATAGCCAATCTGGAGAAAAGCAGTTAATGGGTTTAGTGGCCTCTTTCTGCCACAAATGTAGTGATGGTCCATTTTCGTATTTGCCTTAAAAACTTGTCCAGATATTAGTTTGGGAGTGGGAAAAGAACTGAGGATAGTTGCTTTGGAAATAGACCTTGCTGAGTTTTTGTGATTGTGCAAAACACATTTAATCATCTGACTGTTGTGATTCAGTAAAATACATTGCTGAGATGGCAGCTCTCTGCAAATCTCCACCCTATCAGAATAGGAAGTAGATAATAATCACAGCTAGAATGAATATTGGTATCATGTTTCTGCTAGTGTATCTGCAGTTTTAATGCAACATCATTGCTGGCCAAGTGACATAGGTATACTGAGGACCTCTATGCAAGAGAGACAGACTTTTAATCCACAATTTCTTGATCCCTTGGCCAACACAGACATGAAATACAACAGACTCCTCTGGGTGGTTACAATTTGTATGCCTCACTTCTCAACCCAACCTTTTTCTTATGAGGCATGGAAGGATCCATAGTCAGGAGTCCTGACCAGTCCTTGACTGGGCAGATGGTGCCCACGTAAAGCCCGAGAGTAAAGGAGGAAAAGGTGAACTACCAGCTGGATTTCCACTGTAACACCACATTTCATGCAGGTCATCAGACAAAGTGTAGTGGTGTTAAGATCCAGGCTTTTTATTCAGTCAAGTACTTAATTCAAATTATATCTAGTAGGATGGTATATCTTGAATGTTCGGATACTCCACACTTCCCTGCAATTCTATGCACCAGATCTTTTGATTTCATCAACCATCTGTGTCCCTAGCAGAAAACTCTAGTTTTAATAGTACCATTTTTAAATGGTGCTGAACTCATCTTAAAACACTGGTAATGAACTCCTCTCAAGGTTTGTCTTGACTAGGAGTTAAAAGGTAAGACCAACAGCTGGTGATGGTGTAGCGGTATCTTGTATAAGATCATGTTTGATGTAATAGACGGATCATTTTGGGCTTCCTAGAATAGTGGGTTAAGAAATCTGATTTTTGAGGCCATGGGATTCTTTTTTCCCTCTCCCCACCTTTACAGGGGGTGTAGAAAGAAGACACATTGTGGCGGGGGAGTTGCTAGGTCAGGTGAGGTACGTCAGTTTCAGGTATGTGTTGCCTCAGGGTTTCCTTTTTGTTTTTGCTAAATCAATATACATTTTAATCACATTTCAAGAGTAATTCTTTTTAAATTGAATTACAGTTCTGCTGTTCCTACTAAAACTGTGTTAACTAGTCCCAACTTTAACCTTTTGGTTTTGAATGTGGGAATTTTCATCATACCTAAGAACAGCCCACATATACTCAAATCCATTTCTCTATTCCCTTATTTATGACTCACACATCAAGACAAAGTAAAACTAATTTCTAAACAACTTCAACTCTATTGCCTCAGTGAAGCAGATGAAATTTAAGAAAATAATAAGTGTACCCGATCTATTTTCACTGAGTGCTCTTTAACAGAGTCACTCTAGCAACTACAACTTGTAATCCCTTGACATTTAGGTTTGTCCAAGACGTGTTTATCATATTACACTTGTCTGATCCATGAGTCAGAAAAGTTTGAATCAAATTTAAGGGCAAATTAAACATAATTTAATAGCTGCCTTTAGTCTTTGTTCCTTAAAAAAAAAAAAAATGTACCAATTGAGGTTTGACTTTTTTTTTTAAATGAGAACTAAATTATGGATAAACTCCTTGATTTAATACAACTTGTGTTTTTGTTAACTAGCAGCAGAATTTCAGCATTTGCTACTTACTGGTAGAGAAGAAAAATCCCACAGCACTGCCAGTACAGGTTAGTTTAATCTGTAAGTACCTGATGTTCCTGTTTGAAATACTGTGTTCAAATACCATTTAAATACATGAGGAGAGAGTCTTTTGATCACCTAAATGTGAATACGTCTTTGTTGTGTAGGATATATGTTGCTGTCTTCAGTAGTGAGTAAATTTGTAGAATTTAACAGTTAAAAAAAAAATACAATGATTCTAATTACATCTAGGGGTACTATACTTTTACAAGCACCTGATTAACGGAAATGGGGATTAAAAGTTTTGATGGCCATTTTGGCAGTATTGAGAAGCTTAATGGACACATGGACGTTGATTCAACAGTCACTTCTTCAGTAATTCACTTACTACTAAGAGAGGTCATTTTACCAGAGTGAATTGATGATACAGGATTTTGATATTCGCTTATATTGGGAATTGGGTGTTCATGCCCCTAATACTGTAGCAGTAATTTAACCTTGACTTAAATTTTCTGTTTACAAATATGTAATATCACCTGACTTAATACCCCCACTCTCATATATTTACTGTAGTAGGCCCTGTGCATGGGATTAGTCTCTGAAATCCATTTTAGCCCCTTTTTACACTTCAAAGAGCTCCTACAAATGTTTTCCTCAGAGATTTTAGTTTACCCCCCCATATTTATTGTCTTTCCCTCATTCCTCTTTACTTTCTCCTTCCACCCCTCCAGTATTGCTTAGCGTGCTTTATGTGCTTAAATTTGAAGCAGGTGACTTAATTGTTTGGATTTTTTTTGGTTGTGCAGTGTCCTGAGCATCTTGAGTACTTTGAATGAAATTAACTTCAGAAGATAAAATTTTGTATGTGTACACAAATATACGGTGACCATTTTTAGGTGCTCTATAAAAATAAACTCAAAAACTACAGCGCATTAAAGATCAAGGAAAGCCAACAGATGGCAGTAGTCAAATAGAAAACTGAAACTATTGTCATCTCAATTTACCTAATTAGAGCAACAATCTGAATAACAATATGACAAACTGACATTTACAGCTCCACCAAGTTGGTTTCAGAATTGAACATCTTGCATAGATTTTAAGAATTAATTCTCAATTATAACAACATGTTCATTTTTTATGTTATAGAAGAAAACACTCTAACTGGTTTTAAGAGCTGTGATAACCTTTGTAGTTTTAGCAGGACACATCATCCAGGGGCTCCTATTATATGCTCAGAAATTCAAACTGTAAATGTTCACTTGCCTGCAAGTGGCAGCACACGCAGTTCAAATTTCTCACTTGTGATGTGCCTGTTCAGACTTGTCTTTTGGGAACCTGGTGGGTCACTTTTATATAGGATTTAAAATTAATCTGTTGCCCTATATCTCCTAAACATGATTGGGAGTTATGTGCACGTGTAAAAACTACAGATTCCTTACTGTGAAATCAGTGACTATATGTAGTAAAGTTCACAAATCCTTTCTTTTAATTGATTTTTTAAAAATAATTATGAATCCAGTTGCCGTTTGTGGCACCAAATCTGTCAGCTTGTTAATAACTGGTTCTTTTGGACTGCAATATTCTGTGAGGTCAGCCTCCAGGGTTGCTAAAAAAGAAATAATTTAACCTTTTACTTCACGGTACCCCAATTTGGTAATGAACGCTTCCCTTTGTCACACCCATCCTCTAGTGCGGGGGTCGGCAACCTTCGGCACGCGGCCCATCAGGTTAATCTGCTGGCAGGCCGTGAGACATTTTGTTTATGTTGACTGTCCGCAGGCACGGACCCCCCGCAGCTCCCCAGGGCCACGGTTCGCTGTTCCCGGCCAATGGGAGCTGTGGGACGCGGCAGGCCGCAGGGATGTGCTGGACGCGGCTTCCCTCTGCTCCCATTGGCTGGGAATGGTGAACCGCGGCCCTGGGGACCCTACGGACGGTCAACGTAAACAAAATGTCTCATGGCCTGCCAGTGGATTACCCTGACGGGCCGCGTGCCGAAGGTTGCCGACCTCTGCTCTAGTGCTTCATATTACAAGAAAGTACAATGCTTCAAGATTGCTTTAATGAGAGTTATGGTGGAAATGCCACCTTTCTGAGATTTTTTTATGCCAATTAAATAGCACACAGCATAATATGAATATTGTTTCAATAATAAAGAGCTAAGTGCATTTTTCCTTTGAAACAGCAAATTTGGATTTTTCTGAAAGGATACTGGGAATCTTTAGACCTGTCATTACCATACAAGTGATCTTAAGTTGAGCTTTTGGTCCATTGTCATAGCTGTCCTGTAGCATACAATTTGATCTTTTACTGTGGCAATTACTTTGAGGCCACACTAAGAGTTTTTCTTCGATGAACCAACAGTCATTCAGATATTGATATTAAAAAGTTTCCCGAATTCACGTTCTTTGAAGAAGTGAAGTGAATGGGACCAAGTTAACTGGTTTTTAGAACATTAAAATATGCCCATCAATCTGTGAGCACATGTACAAACTTGTAACAGATGGTAAAAGTATTGGTAAGAGAGGGGTAAACTGAAAGGTTGGTAAGTATATGGGTAACTCTGTAAAATGCATGTTGATTGTAGAAATGGTAACTGCAGTTTAATTTTCATAGCATTGAGTTGACAGAGAAGTGTTGAAGACCATATGGAACCAAGAACAACGAATCAAACTTGCATTCCTTGTATGTTCTTATTGGGCTCATTTTTCTTCAGGAATGGGAAATTGGATAATATATATACTTCCATAATATGTATCTATTTAATTCTGACTTTCTCCAATGATTAAACTTAATAATTTAATAAATGAATTGCTGCCTGTGTATTTTCTCTGACGGAACAATTTAAAATTTGCAACACATTGTCTTGAAGTGCTTCACAACAATTTTAAGTATAAAAAAGTACGTTTTCAACCAACTTTCTGCTTAAATAGCTTAATGAAATCAGGCAAGTGAATAAAGGCACAGTTTATCTGCAAGATATTAGGTCACGTATGCTGCAATAACATGCCAAACAATGCGTACTGCTCAGTTGTGTAAAACATTTAAATTGGGTGTGTTAATCAAGTATTAGTCTTTGAGGCTATAAACAACCCAAATCTGATTTTTGTGCTGAGCCTTGCTAATTTTGGGGTGTATTTTTTGTAGTTTTTTTTTTTTTTTTAATTCTGGCTTCTTTTGTTTTCTGTAGGTCTCAGTAATGTAACAATGATAATTAAAATTAATAAAAGCTCCCAAAACTGCTTGAGTAACTACACGTGTGTTAGTAAGACACAATACTGGAGTAAACAATGCAGCTGTGCTTTTAGGTTAAGGCATATTTGACCAAATAAGGAGTGGGAAGATCCTTTTAGCTGGCGTGGTATGGGTACTGAATTGGCACAGAATAATTAAACATGAACAACTGGTGTGCAGTACCTAAAAGTAACAATCTTTTACATATTTGAAAACTTATCAGGTTCACCCTCAGTCATCTTTTCTCAAAACCAAACGTCCAATTTTTTAACCTTTCCTCATAAGTTATGTCTTCTAAACCTTTTGTCATTTTTATTGCTCTCCTCTGGACTCTCCAGTTTGTCCACATCTTATGTACCAAACCTGGACGTAGTACTTCAGCTGAGACCTCACCATTGCCAAGTAAGCGTGATAGTTACATGTTACACTTCTGTTATCCAGAATGACATCTGCCTTTTTTGCTACAGCATCACTCTGTTGACTCATTGTTTGTGATCCACTGTAACCTCCAGATCCTTTTCTGTAGCACTGCTGTCTAGCCAGTTATTGCCAATTTTGAATTTGTGCACTTCTCTTCCTTAGTACTTTGCACCTGTCTTTATTGATTTCAGACCAAATCTTCAATTTATCAAGATAATTCTGAATTCTAGTACTGGCCTTCAGAGTGCTTGCAACCTCATCCAGCTTGATGTCGTCTACTAATTTTGTAAGCATACTCTCCACTACATCATCCAAATTGTTAATGAAAACATTGAATAGTAGACCTGGACCTAAAATGGATCCTACTTGCATAAAACTGGCTATGCTGGGTCAGACCAAAGGTCCATCTAGCCCAGTATCCTGTCTTCCGACAGTGGCCAATGCCACTTGATATCTCCTTCCAGTTTGATGGGGAACCATTGATAATTCTTTGAGTCTCGTCTTTCAACCAATCGTACACCTTTTATAGTAATTTAATCTAAGCCATATTTCTGTAGTTTCCAGATGAGAATGTCATGGGAAGCAGAAGACTAGCCTGTAGAAAGAAATTAGATTGGTTTAGTGTTACTTGTTCTTGATAAATGCCTGTTGGCTATTTCCACTTTATCCTTCATGTTTGAATAATTTGATTAATAAGTTGTTCCAGTATCTTTCTGGACATTGATTGCCCTCAGCCATTAGTAATGATGTGTCTTAAATTTCTAGGCCATATAGCATCATGTACCTTTGTGACTCCTGTGCGCATTTTGCATGAAGCAAGGCAGGTGCTTAACTCATTCTTGCTAGAAACCACTTAGGCATCTAAAGTGACTCCTGGAGACAGGTTCTCTGCTGTGAACTGCTAGTACAAATAGGTACCTCCCTACAGCCCCAGCCTAGGAGCTGAACTCGGAGTGGGGCTTAGCACACAACCCCTCATCAGCATTTCCCAGCTTAGGCAGCTCCCAGTTTAGCATGCTAGCTTTTGTGAATCATGTTCTTAGGGATGTCTCCCCCTACCTCCCCATTGTTCAAGGACCCTAGGTACCTAACTCAGGCTTTGTAGATCACCTTGGTGCTCCGTTCATTTTTCTGTGCATCCAAAGTTAGGCATTGTGATGCTGAGTGGATTTCGAGATCTGAGCCTAACTGCTTAGCTTCTAGAAATTCTGCACTAATTCTTACAGTCCAGTTGTCAACTGGCCAGCACAAGGTGATTCTCCCTTGAAACTGTTTGAATAATCAATTTTTGCCCTTCCATCCTTAGTTTAAAACAACCTTGCCACATGTAGCTGAGAAGGTTCTGAATGAGCCATATATAAAAGCTTAATTAGTATCCTGGTTCACCCCATTGCTCTTCTGCTGTAAATACTGAAATGTGAGGTTAACCAATATCTTAAGCTTGTATCTTTCCTCTGGTGGGAGCTGTTGTCAGTAACTACCAGTGTGGTGCTCTGCTCTTATTCGATAACAGTCGGCTGTGTGCGTGTTCCCTCTGCCTGCTACCCCAGCTCTGCACAGATAGCTGACACAGCAAACCTCGAGAGAACCCCCAAAGACCACAGACTCTAGTAAGGTACGAAGGAACCCGAGCCAGGTTTATTGTCAAATGAAGCACAGTAATAGTTTCCTATAGACTCTACAGGACATACTCCGAATATGTGCCCCCTGGCAATGGACACAGCTCAGTCAGTGGCAGGACTTTCCACTGCCCTGTAGGCTGGCCAAAGATGCGCACTCCGGGACCTACTTTTATACAATTACAGGACAGATTACTCATCCCTACTGACGTATTGAGATACAGCCTCTTGGCTCATTAGGGTGCTGTCTCCCCTTTGATCATGTTGTTCCAGACATACAGATCTATCCATCATGCTGTCCTGTCTTTAAGATGCAACTGCCTGTTCCTTGTTATGTCTATGGAGTGTCCTTGTATTGGGCATCTTGGCACAAGTTCTTATTAGCCCTCCTGTGTGAACGCACCTGCTTCTAACAACCCTCTTCTCGCCAATTTCGGTGAGTGAGGCCTGCCTCTGGCTCACAACCCAGCTTTTGCTTAGCAGTGCCTGGAAGTACTTTGGTTCAGGCTTCAGGCCTCAGACTAGGCCTCTGACACAAGAATTTATATTTTAGGGCCTCATCTTACTAGAGGAGCCTCAGCCATCAGTGATTCAGACCGTTTTCAAGCTTTTATCAAGTCAATATACAAATACAAAATTCACAACATTTCACAGAGATTGATGATTCTGTCATGTTTTTAACTCTTTGAAGTGGACAGTTAAAACAAAAAAAAGTTTGTGCAGGAATACCATTTGCTATTCCATCCATAACTCTGATATCAGATGCATCCAAGAAGAGTTGGGGAGTATATATGTCAGATCCAGACTCGTGGTTGGTGGTCTCATTGGGAGTGCCAGTTACATATTCTAGAATTGAGATGGATACATCTAGCTTGCAAAGAGTTTCTACCACTGATCAAAGATTCTTCCATTCAAATTCTCATGAACAATCCACAGTGGCCTGCTACATAAACAGGTAAGTGCAAGATCAGATCTATGTCAAGAAGCCATAGATCTGTGGGAGTGATGTATCCAGAATTGTATCAGTCTCGATGGCTCTCCATCTTCTGGAGGAGAAAAATGGTTTAACAGACTCACTAAGGAAAAAGGTGACTTTATCTCACAAATGGGAGTTAAAAGATTAATTACTGGACCAAATCTTCCAATGATGGGTTTTTCCCCAAAACGACCTATTCACTTTGAATCAGAAGAGAAAGCGTCTGAAGTTTTGTTCTTGAGCAAGAAAGAGTCCAGGATCCATAGCAGACACTTTCATGATTGCTGGTTACACCATTTGATATGTGCTTACCCTCCTTTTCCTTTAATTCCAAGGCTTATTAAGGAACATACGGCAAGAAAAAGCTCAAATTATACTGATAGTTCCTGGTTTGCCTCAACAGTTCTGGTTTTCAGATCTCCTGATCTTGTCCAGTCACCAATGTATCCTGCTGCTCATTCAGGACAACATGATATTGCAGAACCACAGCTTAGTTTTTTACCCAAATCAGCATCAATGTATCTTGCTGCTTGGATGGTTTCTGGATGTCTTCATTAGATAAGTGTTCTTCAGAAGTACAGAATATCTTACTTTAAAGCAGGAAATTGTCTACAAGAACTAGGTATTCTGCAAAATGGAAGTGTTTATCATTATGGGCAGTATTGAAGGGTCACATTCTTTCTGGATTATTTATTATATTTAAAACACTTGGTTCTATCTTTTGCTTCAATTAAGGTACATTTTGCAGCAAAATCAGCATTCCATCTGCCTACAGAAGGACCTTTGGTTTCTCTCATTAATCAGTGAGCAGAATTCTGAGGGCCTTGGTTTGAGTTTTCCTCCTGGAAAAAGGGGAGGGGGAGGGGGAGATTGCTGCAACATGGGGTTTAAATCTAGTGCTTGCTTCTCGAATGGAACCCCCCTTTTGAATCTTATCAAGCTGTCCAAAACACTTCTCATCAATGGAGGTGGCATTCTTGATGGCAGTTACCTCAGCATATAGGATAAGTGAATTACAAGCATTCATGATTAACCCTCTACACAGTTTTTTCATATGGATAGAGTACCTGTGACACCTCATCCATCCTTTGTTCCAAAATATTGTCAGATTTTCATATTAATCAGTTTATTCATTTACAGTTTTTTCCCCCCCAAGAATTCATTTATCTCCAGCTGAAGCTAAATTACATAACTTGGATGTTAGAAAATTGTTGTACTAAGTTTTTCCATAAGACTTCAAGACTTTTTATTGCTTACGGTAGTAAAATCCAAAGGAATGGCTATCTGATTTGTACGAGGATGGCATATAGTATTAGTAAGATAAAGACCACTTCAAACATTTGGACTCATTCTACTAGAGCGCAAGTGACCTCTGTTGCATGTCTAAATCAAGTGCTAATACTGGAGATTTCCAGAGCAGCTTCCTGAACACCAGCTCATACATTTAAAACATTTTCATTAGTAAACGCTTCCCCGTTTTAGGAAGGGTGGTTTTATGATCTGTTTTTAAATAACTCCTGCCTCCCATCCCATTTAAGATTACTGCTAGCTAATCACCATGAATGGGATCCACGTGTACAGTACTCAGAGAAGAAAGAACTGTTACTTACCTTATAGTAACTGTGGTTCTTTGAAATGTCTACACACATGAATTCCACAACCAGCTTTCTCTCCCCACAGCTCAGAGCCTTGTGTATTTTGGATTCTGGGCAGTGAAGGATCTGAGTAGTGGTTGGGGTCACTGCACTCTCTATGCCTCTGGGAGGGGGAGCGTGAGGGCATGAAGAGCATGAGCACAACTCCCTACTGGACACTGCTAGTGAAAATGTTCCTTGCTACTGTGCTAAGGTGTCCATATATCATGAGTAGGATCCACATGTGCCTACCTCTCAAAGAATCGGTTACTATGAGATAAGTAACCCTTTCTGATTGAAAGAAGCAGAGCAGGTGTGATCAAGTTAGATATTCCAACAGCCTACAGCTTCTCCATTTGGAGTATTATTGGGGAAGAAAATCCCAGAAAGAAAGCTTCTCCATTAGCCCTTCACAATGTTGCCCTGATACTACATATGCTTGATTTTGGAAATCTAATAGCTTTGTGTGTAGCAGGCAGAAAAATAACTGGGAAACATTTCAAATACAACCATAAAGTCTACTTGAATCCGAGAGAGAGCTCATCAGTTTGAGCATTTTCTGCACAACACTACTTCCTGCAGGTGTTAGGCATTCAGCATCAATTTTCTTTAAACAATGTAACAGAGTCTAGCATTATTTATACTTAATTGTGATGTAGATGTATTTAAATTCTAAATTGTACTAATGAATTCAGGCTTTGTGTCGTCTCTCAGATGTAACATGGATGTTATATTAAGTTTAAAAAGTCAGCTGATTTTAACAGCCCTCTTTCTAACAATCTCCATTTTAATTTAAGAGTAACTTTCCTCTTCCCCCAGACTTTGAACAGAGAAGTAGGGCTTAATCCTTCTGTATAGGAAAATAGTGGCTGATTATAGTTTGAAATGAACTGCAGAACTAAGTGGTTGCACCTAGAGCCATCAGATGTTGAGTGTTTTAGAAAAAATTACATCTATTTGCCCTTTATCTTCTGTCTACGTTGAAGAACTCAATAAACAAGCTGAGATTCATGTAAAAGGTTATTTAGTCAGACAATATGCAAATATTTTAGTTTCCAGTGAAGTTTAAGTGAGGTAGTAATACAATAATAAAAGAAGCAAAACACAAACTCCAAAAATAATGTATTGTTACTTTATTAGAGTACGCTTTTTTTATAGGTCATTAAAAATGAACTGGTGCAGTAAATATATTTATATGAAGGCTTTGCCTTTTCAATATTAGTAAATTATAATAGAAATAAAGGATTCATATTCAAATAAGACTATGAAATCAGTAAACATATAAGTCATGCCCTAAACCACATAACATGAAGGTGATATATCAGTCAGTGCCCTTTCTACAAAACATAACCTAGCAGTGTGAGAACTGCTCATGTTTACTGTCTTACCTTAGACAAACTTTGAAAAATTGCTTCTTCCCATAATTCTTTGGACTTGTTTTTTTTCCTGTGTATCATACAGTTTGATTTCTTGATGTACAATGTTTTCTGAATGTAACAAGACTAGCACAGTTTTCTAACAGTACAGTGGGTACTCTCAATTTAATGCGCCCATGTACCTTACTCTATGGAAGAGTATTTTTCTTTACTTATTGACTTGAATATCATGGGCAACAAGCCCATTAAATGAAAATCCTAAATAAAATGTCACATTTTCATTTCCTTGAGGCACGGAATCATAATGTAAAGGTACAATATGAATCTGCCCAACGTGACCCTGTACAAACAGTTTTCCATTCTCTGTCCAACCTGAAACCCTTCTTAGAACATCACGTATTTTACCTACATTCCATACATCACCATGTTGCCACTTCATCCGTCGATCATTTAGGGAGCCATCAATTAATTTATCAATCCTAGTCTTGTGCATAATCTTTCTTAGACCACTGCCCTTTCCCAGGAAAAAATGTGTGTAGATTTTTTTCTTTCTTGGAGCAATATTTTTCACCTTGATGTCATGCATGCGTTTCATAGTCTGAAGAGCTGACACGAGAATATCATCATTATCTGGATTAGGTTCTTTGTCTAATGCATCATCAGGCCAGTACAGTAAGGTGAGCAAAAAATGGGCACTTGCTGGAAATGCTGTTCTTCTCTGTTTAAAAAATCTATTGCTGAGTTCTCTAAGTGTTTGAAAAGGAAGAAGTTTGGAAGATCCAGGAGATAAACATGATAGTGTGATGTGACACAAAATGTAATTGATGAGATCAATATCCTCTAGCCTCTCTTTCTGTGGGTCATCTGGGTAAAAATTAATGATTTTTTCTAGCTTTTCAACTGACCTCTTCTCCTTTGAATCTGTCAAAAATGAAAGAATAGTAGTGACACTGCCACCACCATATTTATAAATGTTCATACGTCTGACGAGTTGAGTTTCGGGTTCTGCATTGTTTTCTCCCATAGGATACTCTGAGGTAAAGAACTTAGCATATACCTCAGACTGTCTTTTCAACCACTTTCTGGGATTGTAAACTTGTTCTTCCTTCTCCTCCTTTGCGTCCTCATCTTGTTTCTCCTGGTTTTTATCTGTTTGGAAATAACTTAAATCTTCTGAAATCCAGTCCAGAGCATTATAAATGTTCTGACGTAAGCCTTTTAAACGACTGTGAAGGTTTCCCCATGTTTTTTTAATTCCCTCAGGAATGTAGTCTGTTAGCAAATAACGCACGAGCTCAGAATGTTCCCCTTGTGTGTTTCTGGGAAATACCTCAAGTGTAGACAGGAGTTTTAGTAGACGACATCCTACTTCAACCTCTCCAAAATATCCAGCATTGTTCATACTGTCGATCTCTGACTTTGCAGCCTGTTGTGCAGCCCTGAAGCATTTCATAGCTTTAAGGGCAATTTCTATCATCTGAATGATTCCACCAGGAGTGGCCTCATACATCTTTTTGTCCATAGTAAAACTAAACCATTTCCTGTACACTTGACCTTCAGTATCCAAAATAAAAGAATCATTTGGCAAATGAGATTTGGCTACCCCTGCCCAATATTCTGCATCCTCAAATTTTTCATGATTATAATGCAGTCGAGCAAGTTGCTGGGCAAAGAAGGCATCTTTTCCCAGGCATTCATAGGCAGTTTTTAAAACCTCTATAGCCTTTTCACAGTCTTCAACCTTACAGACATGCTCAATGAATGGAGAGAAGAGGCTGTCAGTATTGTCTCCCCTGCTCTTCTTGTCGCGTCGTATGAACAAATCTCTGATGAACTTCATGAACTCTTCTCGTCCAAATCTATGGTTTAAAAGCACTTTTTCCTGGAGAAGTTTCATTGCAATTTGACTCTGAGGCTGACTTCCTGAGAGCTGATGCAGAATTTCTTTTGCAACCAGGTAATGTATGATATGGACAGATGAAATACAGGTGGTATTTTCTCTTAATTCAATAAAAATAAGTCTTGCCTGTTCACTTAAGTTATTTTTGAAATCATATTCTCTCACTCTCTTTTCTGTATATGCCCCGAGCCCTAGAAAAGCTTCACAGTGTGATAATGAAATGTATGAATTATGAACATAGAAATTGAGCAAAGCAACATACCTCATTAAATTAGTAACAGGGGAAGAAAGGTCTATGCCTTGCAGCAGGTGCTCTACAAACTCCCTCACATATGTTTCATCAAACTCTACACTCATTAGGACAAATGTAAGAATAAATTCATGCTTGAAGTCTTTCTGCTTTTTAAGTTTTTCAACTTTGGTTTTAAACAGGTGTTTCTCTTGGTCTGTCAGTTTGTGCGTGACGGCAACTGTATCAAGAGGAGAAGCTTTGCAAAGTTTTTCAGGGACATTAGATCGCTTACAGCCCAAGAGGACGAAACAAGGCTTAGAAAAATGACTTCTTCGAGCTGCCATTGCATCCATTAAATCATTTTTTAATTCATCCAAATAATCTTCATCATAGTCTTCAACCAGGAGAAGGACTGGGAGAGAATTCTTTATGTCATTTTCATCATATTCTCTAAAATGAACTGCATGCTTGGAGACAGTTGCAATTGGATATGAGGATTTGACTACAGCACATCTTAAATCCTTTCTTCTTTTCCATAGTACTTGCCTTGCAATGGTGCTTCCTCCACTTCCAGGTTGATGAAATATTTTTAGTTTAGCCACGGAATACCTGATTCTGTTCCCGTGCAAAATATCATCTAAGATTTTATGAACCTCTTCACAGGCCTCCCGTTCAATGACTTCTCCACAGCTACCTTTATCAGCAAGCCAGAAATTTTTCCAGCTGACTTTTCTACCTTGGTAAAATGTTCGTTCTATCTCTTGTATTTCTTTTGTGCTCAGAAGATCCAGTTTGATATCATCACATTGATCTGCACACAGTATTTCAAGGGAAGACATTTTTTCTTCTTCCAGTGTTGGAAGCACACACAGACCTCTTGTGGAAACTGGTAAATGTCTGGGACATATTGCAGATGGCATCATGTTTTGAATAGTGGCATCTACGTGACTTAGTTTCATGCCCACAATGCTCCTCTGTTCTAGTGTCTCAATATTACAAGATGCCTGAGCTAGGTTAGCCCACTTATCATAATTTTCTTTGGACTCTGCAATGCATATGATATAATCCATACCATTCATTTCTGTATAGAATTCCTGGAAGGTGTCTACAATTGGCTTCTCCACAGGTGATAAGAGGAGGAACAATACCACAAAAGATCCCTTAGGAAGGATTTCATCACAGATAAACGAAATGGCTTTTTTAAGATACTTCTTTTTTGTTCTAATCCAAGTGTCTTCATCACAAGATTTTTCATCGCCACGGAAGTCACTACGTCCATTGCAAAATATCCAACTGGTGTGATCAAATAGGCCCAAATGTTTTTGAAATTCAGTGGTGCTCATCTTGCTTTCATTGGAATAATTTTGCAAGAAATGTGGTCTTGTTTCATGATGCTCTTTGTACTTGGCATATAAACCTGACACATTGGAATCCTCATCAAAATCAAAGACACAGAAAATATTCATGCGCATTAAAAAGTTGACAGATTTCAGATCTTCTTTTCCATAGCTATTTGTGACAAGAATGTACAATAGAGAATCATTCATATAGTTCTTGCCATCAGTGAATAGGACTGATAACTTCCGCCCTAAATTTTGGGAAATTTCCATAGGGTCCTCATTACTGGAGGACTCAGCCTTTTCCCTTCTGACATCCTTCTCTTGTAAACCCTGAATAAAAGCCACTAGTTCTTCATTCTTTACAGGCTCAGACTTTGTTCCCACTCTTTGATAGAGAACTGGAATTTTGTCGAAGTTCACCTTATTACTGTGTTCGTTAAATCTAGGTAAGCGTACTTGAAAGATCTTCCCCTTCACTGTACTGGATGATGGTTCTATGTCAACCTCTACCACAAAATATTGTTCTTGAGAGGCTTTCTGAATCACTTCAGTAAAAATAGGAGGGTGAATGCAATTTCTTGCAGCTTTCTTGTTCAGATGGTTCAAAACATTTTTCAATGTAATCTAGTGCATCTACATAGATGTCTCTGTCTCTTACCGGTATACCAGCTATCTGTCCGTGTTTCCAGCCCTTGTCTTCAACACTGTCCATTACACCAAAGTGTATTGTGCCATTTGTTCGAACATTCATGCAGGCCGAGGCATATCTAATCACTTCATAGGCAAACTTTGCTTGCAGTCGTGGCCTGTCCAGCTTTGCAGCAATTGTAAAAGATTTGTATTCATGGCAAGGGGTAATCAAATCTATGACTCCAGTTTCCGGAGCAAGAATTCTGTTTTTCACATATTTAAAATTAATGTCTTCATTTTTAAATTGCCTGAATTTGCTCAGAGTTAATGATTCAACTGTATTTTCATGTAAGGATTGACTTTTTCTACTTCCTCTCCTGCAAAAAGTAGACATTGTTTTTTCTGTGTGCTCCTTACCAGTCTCTTCTACTGCCCCAGAGTTGTCTGTTTCTGGAGATCCCTTCTGGAAAGATGTTACATGAAAACTTTCGGGCTGTTTGATGCTGAGGGTCTTTAAATCACTGTCTGTCTCTTCAGTTGGTGCATTAGCCTTCATAGACACAGCTGAATTCCTGTTTTTTACTCTCTTTTTATCATCATTGGTAGTGATTTTAGAACCCAACACTTCTGAAGCCTTAATGCTGGGATTATCTGCTTGGGCTGAGTCTACCCCTGCATTTTTCTGCAAATGTTCCAAAAGTTCATTTCTTTTCAGTGTTATTATGTAGATTTGGCCTTCTTTCATACCCATGCTTTTGAGGAAAGGTTCATCTAATTCTTTGAGCACTGGGCCAGTCACTTCTTCTTCACAGAGCTTTTCTACATATTTTTTCTTAATTCCAATAGATTCTAGCCAGCATCTAACATGAGTCTCGTTCCATTCAGCCAAAGGTAGCATTTTGTAGTCTGAAAACGAAATTGTGTGTCAGTAGCACATACTCAGGGAGGGTTAGTCTGTCTTTCTTTTTTTTTTTTTCATTTCACCACACCATGCACTTTGAATTAGTGTTACAGTCCTCTTTAAAGCCTTATCTAGACCCAGAGTTAAATGTGTGGTGTTAGCTAACAACATGTTTGAAAACTCTAGTGAAGACAAGCAACAGAGGGTCCTGTGGCACCTTTAAGACTACCAGAAGTAGTGGGAGCATAAGCTTTCGTGGGTAAGAACCTCACTTCTTCAGATGCAAGGTTCTTACCCACGAAAGCTTATGCTCCCACTACTTCTGGTAGTCTTAAAGGTGCCACAGGACCCTCTGTTGCTTTTTCCAGATTCAGACTAACACGGCTACCCCTCTGATACTAGTGAAGACAAGGCAGTTTAGATTTCAACACATACTAATCACATTGAGTTGAAGGCTAGGCTTCACCCACCCATGCCCAGGTTTTAACTCCCCCATCTTAGAATGTGTTAAAGGCAGCCTGGCTTGTCTACACTAGACTTCTCAAGCATGTTAGCTAAAACTTTCTAACAATGCATCTTTTATTCTAGTGTAGACAAAACCTAAGAAGAGACTTCAGGGACTAGTAGACAGTGTGAAGCTTCATCGTTTCCTACAGGTTAAGATCAGAAGCAATCGTTACATCTTCTGGTCTGACCTCCTGCATATCACAAGATATTAAATGTCATCTAGATCAGTGGTTTTCAGACTTTTTCTGGGGACCCAGTTTTAGAAAATTATTGATGCCCACGACCCAACGGAGCTGGGGATGAGGGGTGTGGGAGGGGCTCAGGGCTGGGGCAGAGGGGTGAAGGCTGCAGGGTGAGGCTGGGAATGAGGGGTTTGGGGTGCAGAGGGGGCTCTGGGTTTGGGGGGCTCAGGGCTGGGCGTGCAGGCTCTGGGGTGGGGCCAGTGATGAGGGGTTTGGGGTGCAGGAAGTGGTTCCAGGTTTGGGGGGGGCTGAGGCAGGGGATTGGGGCACTTGATTGGGACACAGACTTACTTCCAGTAGCTCCTGGTCAGTGGCGCAGCCGGGGTGCAGAGGCAGGTTTCCCGCCTGTCCTAGCCCTGCGGACTGCGCTGCGACTGAAGCAGGTCTGGCTCCTAGGCGGAGGCGTGCAAGCTGCTTCGCACAGCTCTTGTCCTCAGGCACTGCCCCCCCCCCGCCAGCCAATGGGACTGCGGAGCCGATGCTTCGGGTGGGGGCAGCTTGCGGAGCCCCATGGCCATGGACCTGCTGCTGGCCGCTTCTGGGGCGCAGCGCAGTGTCGGAACAGATAGGCACTAGCCTGCCTTAGCTGGGCGGCACTGCCGACCGGGATTTTTAACGGCCTGGCCAGCAGTGCTGACTAGAGCGACCCAGTACTGGGTCGCAACCCAAACTCTGAAAAATGCTGACCTAGATACCCCTCTGTTATTCAGAGATGTTAGCGAGACTAAAGCATTTCAGTCCTCGGCAGAATGCCTGGGGCACACAATGTAGTGAACAGGAGAGGCCAAGGTGCCGTCGGTGCCCAAGTCTGCAGGGGCAGGGGGTTGATCAGATGAGATGTGCCCTAATGATCCCAGCAGGCGAGCCACACCCCATGCTGCAGACTCAGAGGAAGGCAAAAGCTAGGGATCAAGTGTTGAGGTCTAGTTACAGTTTTGCCACTGATTTCTTCTATGTTCTTGGGGAAATCACTGAACTACTGTGTCTGTTTCCTTCTGCTCAATGAGGATACCACATCCTTACCATTCTCCCAGGGCTGCTGAAAAGATTCACTAATTTGCCCCACATGTTAGATAAGTAAAATGTTATATATTCAAAAGGGAAGTATTGTTAAGGCAAATTCTATTACCCAAGAAGTGCAAACATCTTAAAAGAGAGACATACCCATTTTCTTGTAGAAGTAGTTTATCCTCTTGCTCAGAAACTGATCTAAAGGGGGGGGGGGGAGACATAACAAATAGCTTAACAATTTGTTCCTATATCGTTCACTCACTTTTTGGTGGGGGTGAGGGAACCATTTATGTGTTTAAGCTATTTACTGAATTTAAACCTGGGTTTGCCATCTAGCTCTGCCTTTCAGTCCCCAGTATGAAAGGGGTGGAAAAATAAACCTAATAATGTGAGACTCTTATTCATAAACCAGGGCCAGTAGCCATTCCCTCCTCTGCCCTGCTCCATTCTACTTTTTTCTTGTGATGCTGGTAAAAGGTGCCAGATTGAGGCCTCTGTTCCTCCACAGGGCAGTGGCTGTCCAAGCTTCACACTGGAGGGGATCAGCTGCAGGGGTGAACGCATAGTTTAGGCTTTTGGCCATTGAGTCCTGGGTGTGTTTGCTGAGATGGCCCTCAAGGGGCCTATTTCTCTTCTTGAACACTGGACTGAAACTATTCTGACAATTAGATTTCAGATAGACTACAGAGCAGCCAACACAAGGCTGGCAGAATTATAATTAAAATTTTAACTACTGCATTAAACCTGTTACAGTATGGTCTGAATTCCACTTCCTCACCTTTACAAAGGTCTGTTTACTCTGTCTTCTCCCCAGTAATGCGCTTCTCTGGACAGTACCTTACCTAGTGCCACATTAAAAGAGGGCTCTTAAGAACCTGCTTAATGCTGCTTTGCTTAGCAAGCAAAAATGATTACTTGTCCTGCTCCTGCAGTCAGTTGGCAAAGTTCGTAAGTCAGTGGGACTCAGGTTATATCATGTAAATCAGCGAAACCACATTCTAGAGCCTTGTCTACATAAGTTGTACTGCTTTATACCATTATACTTTAAAGTGGTACAATCCTGTCCCCTCCTTACTGTAGACACACTTTGGCATAAAGGTGCCTTAAACTGGTGTAGTCTATTCCTATATTACAAACAACTCATCCACAAGTGCAGTGTGCAAAATAATGTGCAATAATACAATTATACAAGAGTGAGAAAACAGAAATTTAACAATGCCTGCAAATAAATATTTATAAAAGGTCCTTCAAGCAAACTGAGACAATAGAACAGACATTTAAAGAATAACAAAAGGTGCCTCAGAATATGTCAAGGAAAATTTGTAAGTACAAATAATAGCCACAGACATTTCCGTACCATACTACGAAAGGTAAATTCTGCTCTCTCATGCCAGGTCAGTGGAGGCGGGTTTCTACACAGCTGAGATCCAGTTCCATAGTGGCAATTCCAGGCTCCTCCCTGCATCAGGGACGTGCTGTGAGTTCAGATTTAAAGGCAGAAGAATCCTTAGAGTGGATCAAGAGAGCAGCCTGCAGCAAAAAGGCAAGTTAAGCAGGGGTGAGCGTAGGATTGGAGAAAGATGGTCCAATTCCTGTGGAGGGTAAGGCAAAGAAGGGGCAGCAGGCTAGTGGGAGGTGGGAGAGATTGGTGATAAGGGGTTAAAAAGGAATGGGTAACAAATTCACACATGTAAGTAAACAGCAAGACTATGGAACAGATATGAGAGACCGATGGGTATCTGCTACCTATGCAATCAACAGCCCCCTAAATTCTTTTACAAAAGCAACTCTAAGGCTGTAAAAATACTTTTTAATATTTTTATTTTGAGCTGATCTCTTAACAGTCCCTTGGTGTGGGGCCTGATTCAGTGAAACCCTTTCCCTTTGAGCAAAGTGGGAATGTTAATTCCTTGGGCGGGGGTCACAGCCCACACGCTGAAGTACACAAAATGGGACCTGAAAATGTAGGCAGAGTTTTTGAGGAAACGAAAGTTATTTTTGACTGTCCTGGCTAAAAAGCTCCTCAAGGAGGCAGCAAAGTGTAGGATTTGGATGCATTTCTAAGTGGTTACATTCCTGATCAGAACCAAGCCCACTGGGAGGATAAAAATGGTCTTTATCCCACCCCCTAATGAAGTTAGGGCAGTCTACGGGGTTGCTCTATGTGACAATCCACTGCTTATGGGCCCAAGGGGTTGTTTTGGCAGCCACATAGTGTAGCACTGCAGCAATTCCGGCTTACAATCCTATTTCACTACCACCACAGGGTGATGTAGAGTGGTTATGCTGGTTCTATACCACAATGGGACTCACCCCCAGTCCACACTGTGCACACGGGGGAGGGGGGCAGGAGGGAGAGGGTTGTCAGTGACTAGCTGCAGTAGTTTTGTAGCCCATAGGACTAACCTGCTTGCTTGCTTGTTTAATTGTTTTCCTGCATGTGAAAAGGGAATATAGAAAAAACATGAACCCTGGGGGCCTGGTTTTCTGGAGGTCAACAAGTTTGCAAATCAGGCTCTTAGATCTGGAATTTCCCCATCCTGAGTGACAGAAACCCAGATCCTCAACATCAGTGTTGGAAGTTAAGGGGGTGGGGAATCAATGTAGATTCTGATCCTGCAGTTTAATATAGAGCTGCCCCACACTTTCCTCCAGGGGGCTGGTATCCTCATTGGAGGAAGAGGACAGGATAGGTGACCCTGTATTTGTGTGGGGGCAGTGCCAGGGTTGAGGACATTCTCCAACCTCATCATGGGCATGGCAAAGATACCACCATTGGGGGCTGCATTACAGAGATCCACTCATGGGATTTAATCTGCAAGGAGAGTAGAGAGGCAGACGGTGAATACAAACTGGCAGGCATGTCTTCCTCTTAGCCCACTGCCACAGGCTTCTTGCAGAAGGGGCCATTGGCCCCTAGAAACAGATTCCTGTCCCAGCAACAGGCTTCCCCGAGAGAGAGGAAAGGTTCAGAATCTGGGAGTGGCAGGAAGACAATAGCTCTCAGGGAACATGGCTGTTGCAGTGCAAGGTTTCATTCTTCTGATCCCCGCTATGCCTTAGGGCATCTGAAGAAGTGAGGTTTTTTACCCACGAAAGCTTATGCCCAAATAAATCTGTTAGTCTTTAAGGTGCCACCGGACTCCTTGTTGTTTTTGTGGATACAGACTAACATGGCTACTTCCTGATACTTTATGCCTTAGGGAGTGTCATTAGCACTGAGTGACCCAGATCTAAATACCCACAAAGAACATCATATTCATCCCCATCCGCCCAGCCCTTTACAAGCCAAACTCCATTTACTGACAGGTTTCAGAGTAGCAGCCGTGTTAGTCTGTATCCACAAAAAGAACAAGAGTACTTGTGGCACCTTAGAGACTAACAAATTTATTAGAGCATAAGCTTTCGTGGACTACAGCCCACTTCTTTGGATGCATACATGTCTCTGTATGCGTCCAAAGAAGTGGGCTGTAGTCCACGAAAGCTTATGCTCTAATAAATTTGTTAGTCTCTAAGGTGCCACAAGTACTCCTGTTCTTTTTGTGGATACAGACTAACACGGCTGCTACTCTGAAACCTGTCATTATACAAGGCACTGCATTTAGCCGTATGGAGTGGAAATCCATCAACCTCATGAAAAAACTCGTACAGATACAGACAGACATCATCTTCCTTTCCAAATGCAAGCAGATGGACATCATACCAAAAGGACTAAAGGTAAAAAATCCATTACAATCTACATATCACACAGACTATGCTGAGAGACTGTGTCACACACTCTCAAAGAAACTGCGAAACCACCTGATCAGCATCCTATACAGCAAACAGGGAAAGATTAAGAATGAGCTCTCAGAACTGGATACTCTCATAAGAAACCAACCTTCCACACAAACTTCCTCATGGATAGACTTTACAAAAACTAGACAAGCCATTTACAAGACAAACTTTGCCTCTCTACAAAGGAAAAAGGACACTAAACTATCTAAACTGCTACATGCCACAAGCAGCCACAACAGTAGTTCCCTTAACCCACCCAGCAATATTGTTAATCTTTCCAGCTATACTCTTAGCCCAGCAGAAGAGTCTGTCCTATCTCGGGGCCTCTCCTTTTGTCCCTCCAGACCCATGAATATGATACAGTTCTGCGGTGACCTAGAATCCTACTTTCGACGTCTCCGACTCAAAGAATATTTCCAACATACCTCTGAACAGCATACTAACCCACAGAATCCTCCCTACCAGCACTACAAAAAAAAGGATTCTGCATGGACTCCTCCGGACGGTCGAAACAACAGACTGGATTTCTACATAGATTGCTTCCGTCGACGTGCAAAGGCTGAAATTGTGGAAAAGCAACATCACTTGCCACATAACCTCAGCCATGCTGAACACAACGCCATCTACAGCCTCAGAAACAACCCTGACATCATAATCAAAAAGGCTGACAAAGGAGGTGCTGTCGTCATCATGAATAAATTGGAATATGACCAGGAGGCTGCTAGACAGCTCTCTAACACCACATTCTACAGGCCATTATCCTCTGATCCCACTGAGGATTACCTAAAGAAACTACACCATCTGCTAAAAAAACTCCCTGACAAAGCACAGGAACAAATCCGTACAGACACATGCCTAGAACCCCGACCAGGGGTATTCTATTTGCTACCCAAGATCCATAAACCTGGATATCCTGGACGCCCCATCATCTCAGGCATTGGCACCCTAACATCAGGCTTGTCTGGTTATGTAGACTCTGTCCTAAGACCCTACGCTACCAGCACTCCCAGCTATCTTCGAGACACCACTGACTTCCTGAGGAAACTACAATCCATCGGTGATCTTCCAGAAAACACCATCCTGGCCACTATGGACGTAGAAGCCCTCTACACCAATATTCCACACAAAGATGGACTACAAGCTATCAGGAACAGTATCCCTGATAATGTCACAGCTAACCTGGTGGCTGAACTTTGTGATTTTGTCCTCACCCACAACTATTTCACATTTGGGGACAATATATACCTTCAAGTCAGCGGCACTGCTATGGGTACCCGCATGGCCCCACAATATGCCAACATTTTTATGGCTGACTTAGAACAACGCTTCCTTAGCTCTCGTCCCCTAACGCCCCTACTCTACTTGCGCTACATTGATGACATCTTCATCATCTGGACCCATGGAAAAGAAGCCCTTGAGGAATTTCACCATGATTTCAATAATTTCCATCCCACCATCAACCTCAGCCTAGATCAATCCACACAAGCGGTCCATTTCCTGGACACTACTGTGCTAATAAGCGATGGTCACATCAATACCACCCTATACCGGAAACCTACTGACCGCTACACTTACCTACATGCCTCCAGCTTCCATCCAGGACACACCACACGATCCATTGTCTACAGCCAAGCTCTAAGATATAACCGCATTTGCTCCAATCCCTCGGATAGAGACAAGCACCTACAAGATCTCTATCAAGCATTCTTAAAACTACAATACCCACCTGCTGAAGTGAAAAAACAGATTGACAGAGCCAGACGAGTACCCAGAAGTCACCTCCTACAAGACAGGCCCAACAAAGAAAATAACAGAACACCACTAGCTGTCACCTTCAGCCCCCAACTAAAACCTCTCCAGCGCATCATCAGAGATCTACAACCTATCCTGAAAGATGATCCTTTACTCTCACAGATCTTGGGAGACAGACCTGTCCTCGCTTACAGACAACCCCCCAACCTAAAGCAAATACTCACCAGCAACCACACATCACTGAACAAAACCACTAACCCAGGAACCTATCCTTGTAACAAACCCCGATGCCAACTCTGTCCACATATCTATTCAAGTGACATCATCATAGGACCTAATCACATCAGCCATACCATCAGGGGCTCGTTCACCTGCACATCTACCAATGTGATATATGCCATCATGTGCCAGCAATGCCCCTCTGCCATGTACATTGGCCAAACCGGACAGTCTCTACGCAAAAGAATTAATGGACACAAATCTGACATCAGGAATCAAAATACTCAAAAACCAGTGGGAGAACACTTTAACCTGTCTGGTCATTCAGTGACAGACCTGCGGGTGGCTATATTACAACAGAAAAACTTCAAAAACAGACTCCAAAGAGAGACTGCTGAGCTAGAATTGATATGCAAACTAGACACAATCAACTCCGGTTTGAATAAGGACTGGGAATGGCTGAGCCATTACAAACATTGACTCTATCTCCCCTTGTAAGTACTCTCACACTTATTATCAAACTGTCTGTACTGGGCTAGCTTGATTATCACTTCAAAAGTTTTTTTTCTCTTAATTAATTGGCCTCTCAGAGTTGGTAAGACAACTCCCACCTGTTTATGCTCTCTGTATGTGTGTATATATATCTCCTCAATATATGTTCCATTCTATATGCATCCGAAGAAGTGGGCTGTAGTCCACGAAAGCTTATGCTCTAATAAATTTGTTAGTCTCTAAGGTGCCACAAGTACTCCTGTTCTTTTTGTACATTTACTAAGTTTTGAGCCAGCTCTCAAGTAGTGCTACAGGGAGGGCTTACCTGACTCAGACTGCAGCGGGGGAGAAGCTGCCTGCTCACTCGCTCGCTCACTGAAGCTCCAGTTCTCAGAGAGGAAACTTTCCCCTTTACAGTTGGAGATTTGTTTGTGGAAAGAGGAATTGATCACAGGGCTGGACAGTAGCCCATGGTGGCGAGTATCTCATGGGCTGACATCCCCAAAAGTGCGCGGAAGAGAGAGAGAGATTCTCCCCCACAGAAGGGGGAGCTTGAAACTTGTCCAGGTCTCCACCCACCAGACTGAGCCTGACTAGAAATCATCAAGCACAAAGCGGGACACTTCCGTGTTGAGCTGTGAGCTCAGCTGTTTAGCTTGCCTGAGGCCTCGTCTACGCAGTTTATGGCCTGATTTAACCATGTAGGTTTTTCTTACTGAATTTGCTAAATCTGCACAACCCTAATGTGTACCCAGTACTGGTGTTCAGGTGCTTTATAACACCTTTCCTTAGTGGAATAAGCTGTAACAGTATAAGCACTTTTACCAAGGTAGCTGCATCCATGTGAGGGTGGCAGTACTGGTCTAGTTAAAGCAGTACAACATTTGTGTGTAGGCAGCCCTTCGCTGCAGGCTGTACTGTGAGCCCTCCCAAAGGAAGCCTTTGGGGTGGAGGGGGAAGGGGAGAAAGAATGACAAAGAACCCCTCCCCCCCAGGGTGACTATATTTTCCCAAAGGGCAAATGGGACTGGTCCAAGGTGCCACCCGCCCAGTGTGAGCCCTGCTCCCAGCCCTCCCTGCCACCCAAGCAGGGCCAGCCCCCTCTCCCCACTGGCCTAAATCCCCCTGCTGCCCACCCACATGGGGCCAGCCTGAGGCTCCCCTTCCCCCCCGCCCCCAAGCCTCCCAGCTGCTCTCCCTGGGCTGTCCCAAGGCCCCAACCCCTCCATCCCCCTGTGAGCAGGACCAGCCCGAGCCCCCCCATACACACACACGTGGGGCCAGCCCAAGGCCCCCCTCTATCCCCTGCACACAGGGCTGGCCCAAGATCTCTGCCACCCGCCCATGCAGAGCTGGCTTGGCCCGAGCTGCTTTCCCGAACCCTCCCTCCCATGCAGGGCAGGCGTTGCCGCTTGCCCCTCTCCCTCTGAATGTTCCTCTGTGCCCTGCTAGGGGTTGCACCCCACTTTTTTTGGAAAAAATGCCCTTTTGTCCGCTTTGCTCTTGCCAACTGATGATCAGGTCGGTGGCAAGAGAAAATGCCTATGTTTGCCAAAAAAGTCAGGATGGCCAGGACAGGGCTTAAAAAAGGGACTGTCCCAGCTAAATAGGACGTATGGTCACCTTACCAACCTCCCTTCCCCCTGCTCCTTCTTCCCCCCTCCACACAAAAAAACAACCCCAGGCTCCAGATGTTGTGTTGGAAATGTTCTCTAATACAAGGAACTGTTTGGACACTCCAAGGATGGGCTGAAAAACTTTGGCCTGTGCATAAATCAGGAATTGCAGGGAGATGTGCAGCCAGACCCTAAGAGGTTCTGCAGGAGCCCAAAGAGAGGCTGCAACCTGACCCAACCCACAGAGCACCAAGGTCTCCCTCTTGCAGCAAAAGGGACAGGTGTCGGGGCAGGGTGTGGGTATGTGTGAGCGAGAGACCCATGCCATGTACACACCCATGCTCATGGCGCCGTGAAGGAGCCGCCCCAGTTTAGCTGTGGAACAAGAGTGGATTCCCGCCCGCCCCACCCTCAGGTGGCAGCAAGTGGTGTCCGCATGGGCCATGAGGGTGAGGCAGTAGATTACATGAAACAAAAACATACAGATAATCTCTGGGCATGGTTTAGAAGTGGAACAGCTGAATGTCATGCAGCCAGCTCAAGTGGCATGTGGGCAGTAGGGAGTGGCCTGTGGGGAAGAGGGCCTGATGATGCGGTCCAGAGGGAGAGGTGTATGGGCTGGGCAGGGACCCTCCTGTAGGACCGCTAGAGGAAGCAGGAGGCCTGGCTGCCCTCACTGCTGAAACAGTGGCCAGGGTGTGGCTGTGCAGCTGGTAGCAAAATGCCCAGGCAGGAGGGAGAGCTTTGCTGTTAGTTAGTCTTTAAATTACCTCTCCCCAGCTGCCTGCTCCATGGTGTGGGCAGATCACATGTAGGGAGGCAGACACAGTAGTAGGGTCACAGAACACCATCTAGAAACAGATCTTAGCCTGACCCCATCTGGCTCTGTAGTTCCAGGGAGGGCATGTACATCAGCTGCCCTGTTTAGACATATAACAGTAGTACTGGGGCATCAGCCAGGTTGCAGGGGTGCATGCTGAACAGACCTATGGTAAAGGTGCTGTCACCAATTTGTCAGAACAGGCTTTTGCTGTGAGGCACCTCTGTGCCCAGGTCCGGTTCTAGGGAGCTGCTTTAAGACCCATGATTCAAGGTTGTTTTGTTACACCCCAGTTATTGTTCCACACCCAGCAGGGGGCAGCCGGGTGCCTGCAGTGCTCTAATTCAGTGGTACTCAAATTGTGTGTTGGGACCCCCAAGTGGCTTTTTAGCCCGGGCATGGTAAGTGTTGTGTGGGGTAGCGCTGGGGAGCCACAGACCCTACAGCTGCCCAGGATGAGGGGGGGGTCAAGAGTTGCCCCTAACCCGTGTCCTGCTCCACCAGGCCCCCGCCACCCAGGGCAGGTGGAGGGGCCACAGCTGCCCAGGCGATTCTTACCATGGCTGGGCTGCGCCCCACCCCCCCACCCCCCGCCGGAGCCTGGTCCAGGTGAGAGCCGTGCAGGCAGCTGTGGGGAGCCGCGGCCCCTCTTGCCCAGGAGGAGTGGGGGAGCTGTTCTTGACCCACCCACCCCCATCCCAGGCAGTGGAGGGGGCCATGGCTGCCCAGGCTCCCGCTGTCAGCCTGGCTGGGAGTGGCAGGGCCCCTGCTGAAAAGTGGCCAGGCCCATCCAGTTTCAAAACTGGGAGGGCCATGGCCCCCTGGCTCTCCCTATTCCTGTGACCCTGACAGAGGGAAGGGGAATGAAGAGTGAGCAGGGGGTGGGGGCCTGGGGGGGGTGGCAGGGCAGGGGCACACCACTCTGCTCAGCCCTCAGTGTGCACTGCCTCCCAAGCCTGACGTGACCACCCCTAAGGCATAAAGTACCCACTGCACATACTAGCTGTGTACATGCTGATTAAGTCACCACTACGCGCAGAATGGTCATAGTTTGCATTCCATTTACTAGAGCGCTGATCTGACCACCTTACAGTACCGTTCCCTGAGCCTGTCTGCTTCCAAAGCTGTGGCCCGCGCCTCCCCCTACCTCCAACCCTGTTGCTGTACTCTTCTGTCTTTTTCGCTCAATTAATGTAGCATCATTATAATAAGTCCTCTACTGTTGGCTGATCTATCCGTTCCACGCATCAAAGTACCTTCTTAATTCTGCAGCTGCCTGATATTTGTGCGTAGTTCTCAGTGCCCTCCCAGAAAGCGCTAAACTAAAGCTTTATAAAATATTTATAGGGGAGGGAAGGAGCTTGGTTTCACTATGTCTCATGTCCCTGTATGGGTGACCTCATAATGCAGCCATCAGTGATGTTATGCACCATGAAATTTTCTGTGAAATTCTTAAGACCAGCAGGGCGATACATTTTCTTTTTGTAGGCAGGACTTGGCAGCTGTGAGGATCTCACCATTCTGCACTGAGTGTCCTTGAAGTTTTCTAGTGGTCTTGGGGCACAGATTATAATCACAGAAGGCAGCATTGTAATCTGAGAGCGGGAGCCACTCAAAACAAGATCCTTTCCTCTTGGGAGACCTTTTGGAAGGAGACTTCTACATAAACGCTGATGGTCTCTTCCTGTAAATTTCACTGGCTCATTGGGATCAATGCACATATAAGTCTTGGGGCTCAAAGCAGCAGCCATTAGATAAAGTGGGCACAGGGTGAGGCTTGTCTACTTTCCAGCTCACTGTCTCTACTGCAGACGTTTCTTTTTATTTAGCTGAGGTGGAGTCCATAGCAGAAAGAACAGTTACTTACCTTGCAGTAACCGAGTTGTTCATGTCCTTATTCATATTTATCCTAGTTGAGGTACAGGTGAGATTGACCAGTAATATCCATTGGGGCTGTGATGGTGGCCCTGCGTGCCCTTGTGTCTCTACCACCTGAGGGCATATAAGGCTAGGGTCTGTGTGTGAGAAAGGGAACCAATTCTCTGTTCCCTTTCTAATTCTGAATCCCAGAAGACATGGACTCGTATGGAGGGCAGGCCATGGGACAAAACTCCCATAGTTTTTTACCTACCAGGAAAAAATAGTTACCGACTGTGATGCTGGTAGACCAGGTGCTAGCTTATGCCACAGTCCCTAGCTGTCAAGTGACCACTATTAAATGCATAGCTGGAAACCAGTCTGACTTACTTGTGTGTTAGTATTGCTAAAATAGGTATTAGACATAAACAATGTGTTTAGACTTTAGGAAATGCTTGTAAATTGCTGCCTGCACTAATCTCACTTATATATCTGTAACCCATATTAAAGTGTTTCTGTTAATTGTAAAAATGTTTGCTCTGAAAGCGTAAATCCAGTCAGAAAAGAAACATTACCAAGTGTGAAACACTGCTTTGCACCCACGAGCAGGGGTTATCTCCAGCCCATCAGGAAAGCCACTTGAATCCAAATGGGCTATTGTAAACCATCATAGAACAAGAACTTTGTTGATTGGTCCTTGCACTCTCCTGAAGAGGGGGACATGTGGAAGCACTTGTCCCATCAGCTAGGACTCTAGGGAGATGGGGATAAAAATTCCTGACCAGAAGGAATTAGGATCTTTTTATGTTGTTTGGACTCTAAGGACAAAGATTCCTAAACGTAAGCATGAGATCCCCAGGATTAACCTGGATTAAGGTTTTATAGAGCTGTCATATTTCAGCAGCTCATCACCATCTGAAACCTAACACAGAACTAATTTGTGTGTAAAAACAACGAGGAGTCCTCATGGCACCTTAGAGACTAACAAATTTATCTGGGCATAAGCTTTCGTGGGCTAGAACCCACTTCATCAGATGCATGGAGTGGAAAATACAGTAGCAGTATACCATGCATCTGATGAAGTGCGTTCTAGCCCAAATAAATTTGTTAGCCACAAGGACTCCTCGTTGTTTTTGCTGATTCAGACTAACATGGCTACCACTCTGAAACCTGTCATTTGTGTGTGTATGTTTACTTGTTTTAACCATGTAAATAACTCATTTCTTTTCCTTAGTTAATAGAGCCTCAATTAGTTTACTATAGGATTAGCTACAAGCACTGTCTATGGTGCATATTGACCTGAGGTAAGTGACTGGTTCTTTGGGATTGGGAGTAACCGGAATAGTTTGTGATCCTTGGTGTAAAGTGATCATCTGTCACAGTGTCTGGGTTGCATGGTAAATAGGAATGCCCAACGGGACTGTCTGTGGCTCCATGTTAAGGTTATATGGTGTCTGAGGAGTTTACACTTGTTACATGGTTGGTGAAATCTAAGTATAGAACTCTCAACCTGTTTGGGGTTTGTGCCCTGCTTCTTAACAGTCTGCCCTGAGATTGGTAGTGTTGCTTGTGAGCCACTCCAGAGTGTGATACCTATCTTTCCGTAACTGTTGTTCTTCAAGATGTGTTGCACATGTCCATTCTACTGTGGGTGTGCGCGTGCCCGTGCAGACAGAGATTTTTTTCTCTCAGCAGTACCTGTTGGGGATGGCTTGAGAACCCTTTATTGCCACCCACCACTGTATGCTGGTGTAAGAGAGAGGAGCCACTCGCGCCCCGCCTCAATTCCTTTGTACTGGACAGACTCTCATAGAGCCCTCAACTCATCCACCCTCCTGGCTGAGGTAATTTCCCCAGAAATGCCGCCAGCTGCACCCTTATAGAGCTAATAGCCAAACTCTGCTTTAGAAGACTATCCAGCTAAAGGTCCTCAAAAGACACCTTTCCTGTCAGACCAAATGGAGAAGTGCTTCCACTGTTGTGAGAGGCTATGCTCTCAGTTGCAGCAGTAGGTCCCATAAAGTTTCAGACCTGGCTTATGGAAGAAAGGCCTTGGCCTTCATGGCGTCTAAGACTGCCTTGAAGAATTCTATTGTCTTTGCCTATTTCAGGACTGATTTGTCTCAATTTACTAGGAGAATGGTCCCTGAAGAGGGATGGGGAAAGGGGTTGGGGTGGGGCAGAAATGAACTGATGCTATGTGGGCCCAAGCATTTAGGCAGTGGGATAAGCAATTGATAAACAAACAATGGGGAACAAATGGAGCCAAGGTGACCAGTATACTGTCCTCAACAAACGCATCAAAATGCCTGTTTGGATGAGGCAGCTGGATGGGATGAGCGCACTGATGCTGAAGAGGAGGGTGGTGGAGGGCACCTCCTATAATCTCTGCCCTTTTTTCTAAGTGGATCTTGGGATCAAGGAGCATACTGGTATTTGTGTGGCTGCTGCGGATGATACTGTTTTATTTTTTATGCTGGGGTATAGATCCAAGGGGATTTGAATGTTGCCTTAGAATCCTTAGTGCTATGAAGCCTGTCGTCCATTTTCCCTGAAAGGACCTTTGAAAAGAAGGTTCTAGATAGTCTGTTAGACCTCTAGAGGTAGACCAGACAACTACAACCATGAACCCCTTTCTCATAGTAATAGCTTTTGCCATGGTTTGAGCAACCGAGTCCGCATTATCCAAACCCTCCTGGAGGGCAGTCCTGTTACCCTCATCCACCATTACTGCAAATTCTTGTCTACAGTCCTCTGGCAGATTGTCTTTAGATTTTATAATGTTTTCCTAGAGGGTGAAGTCATATCGACTCACAAGAGTGTGTTGGTTGCAATCATGAGTTGCAGGCTTCCTGAAGAAGAAAGCTTGCAACCAAACA
Source organism: Trachemys scripta elegans (assembly GCF_013100865.1). Lineage (NCBI taxonomy): Eukaryota > Metazoa > Chordata > Testudines > Emydidae > Trachemys > Trachemys scripta. Next base: position 26,636,032 of record NC_048311.1, read on the forward strand.
AACAGATCCAACCTCTTTGAGTCTTTGCTTTTCGGCATGGAAGTTTATTGCCCCTGTCTTTCCTGATCATTGGCAGCTGCCATCACAAGAGAACCAGGGGGCAGAGCGGTGGAGTAAGAGTAAAAATGTTCTTACCCTTTAGAGAAGATGAAGTACATCCTTTCAGCTCATTTTGCTGTGGGGGGCAGGGAGGAGGGTGTCTGCCAAAAAGCCTTGACTGGTTCCATGATGGCTTCATTAATTGGTAGAGCTACCCTGACTGGGGTTGCCGATATGAGGATGTCCACCAACTTGTGAGAGCTTTCGCGCACCTCTTCTGCCTGAATGTGAAGTACAGAGGCCACTCTTTTAAAAAGATCTCGATGAGCAGTGTGGTCCTCTGGCGGTGATGTCACTTGGACGGCTCAACAGCCTCATCTGGGTGATGAGGATGCAACATGCATCTGAGGTGCTGGTTGGTCTGTGGCTTGTGGCAGGGAAGGTGCCTGAGTGGCTTCTGGCTGCTCAGTACTAGTCTTGGTACTGGGTACCAGGGACTGATGTTTTTTGGTACCAATGCCTCTGGTGCACTCTCAGCAAGCAAGATGGTTGAGGGGAGGTCCTAGCTGGAAGGGAACGCCCCATGGCATCAAGAATGGCTACTGATATGGGCCCGGACCCATCCTTGCTCAGCCCATTGATCCTTAGAAGAGGCCCAATGCTGGGGATGCTGTATGCCCCATGGTCCCAATGACTTATGTTCCCCATCCTGAGTGGGATACACAGCACCACACCTCTGAGTTTGAGGAAGAAGAGTCAGTGGAGGGGCAGATCCAGATGGGACTGAGGAGAGGTAACCTGAGCCTGGAGATGGCAGTACCGGGGAAATCATGGGAGGCTTTCCTCTTGTCAATAAGGGCTTTTGCAAAGGCTTGGACAGTGCACTGTAAGACCTCGATACAGTGAGGTGTGAGCAACAGCCATTGGTACCAGTTGCACACCTTCCACTGCCAGCCATATTAGTACCAACAGGCTGAATAAGACTCATGCAGCTGCATACACCTCCAGGGGGGTTGGGAACAGCACTGTCTGCTGGCCAAGTGTCATTCAGGGGATGGCCTTGTCAGACCTGGTACTGGCTCTGGAGGCGGTTATCCCCTCCTGGAAGGTGACGAGTGTTCTGGGAGGATGTGTCCCTTGCCCAAATGCTTCGTCAAGTCTCTGCCTTTGGTACCAGTGCAGTCAAGAGAGCAACTGAACCTTCAGAAGGCCTAAGCTTTTTCTTTGGTACCAAGGAACAGCCCCAAAGAGCCACAGACACCTCCGGTGGCTCTGTACCGAAGTTGATGTACTTGGGGCGCTCTCCCCATGTGATGACTCCGAGGGGAGCGAAATGCTGCCTCCATAAGGAAGCACTTAAGCCTCACTGCCCTATCTTTTTTTTGAGTGGGGCTAGAATGCTTTTCAAATGTGACATTTGTCACTAACGTGGGATTCCCCCAAACCTTTCAAATAGGCTGGGTGCAGGTTGCTGATCAGCATGGATTTTACACAGGTTCAGCAGGACTTAAACCCCAATGAATGATGCACCATTCCGGTACCAAGAGAGAAAAAGAAGTGGTCAAAAAGAGACCAAACCCAGAAAACTATCACTAAAACTGTCTAAAACTAACAAACTACTATTTTACAACAAACAGGATCTATATGCAGAAAGGAGTGAGGGAAGCAATTGAATTAATACGCCTGGATCGCTCCAATAACCGTCACTGGCAGTAAGAAGGAACTGAGGCCAGGTTGGGGGAAGCTCCACTTTCTTATACCAGCACACAGTGGTGTGTGGCAAAAGGGTGCTCAAGCCACCCGGTCTGGTACCGCTGAGGGGGAAAAATCTCCAATATCTTTGTACACGGTGCGTGTACATGTATAGTGGAATGGACATGTGCAATCAATTGAAGAAGAACAAACAGTGATCTACAGATTACCTCAATGGACATTACTCAGCCAGTCAGGGTTGGTAGCTGAAGGACTCCATTCTTAGGGATGGGCCTTCCCCAGGATAAATCCGTTGACCACCAACAAGAACAACAAATACCCTCTCTTCTGCTCCAGAGCAGGTGCCAGCCAGGGTCCCTCCAGAATGCTTACCTCCTGCCATGGTCTCAAGGTTTACTTGATGCCTTTCTCCTGATACCCAAAGTCATAAAGAAGATCAGGCAGGAAGGATATGGTTACAGTGACACAAAGAGCCCCCTTAATGGTCCAGAGCATATTTACTAGCAGACTTAATGCATCTGTGCACAGCGACTTCTCTCTCTCTCTCCCCGCTCTCCCAGACATGTGGACAAATTCCCCAGAACTTCCAAGTCTCCAACTGCTTAACGTCTCTGCCAAGAGAATTTAAATCAATTTCTACAGTTTAAATAACATGGAACACTTTGTGGCTCTTTTGCAGTGGGAGGCAGAGAGGAGCATGCAGCATGGGTTTTCATAGTAAGGTAAAATTAAATAAGCTGGGTTTTAAAAAGCCCTTTGTAACAATCTCCATTTTGTAGCTTTCGTCTCCTAAACTTTGAGCAGAGGAGAGGGGCTTCATCAGTGCTTATAGGAAAATAGGAGCTTAGATTGCAGCTACTTTTATATTAACTAGTTGTACCTAGTCAACAATTGCCTCTAACATCCTTTTTAGGAAAACCTTTCGTCTAACTACCCTCTGTCTTGTATCTGTAAGAGAGAGCTCAAATTAGGTTTCTGTTAAAGGGTTCTTTTGTCAAACTAACAGCAAGTGATATTTTAGTCTCCTGTGGATGTTTCAGGGAGGTAGTAACAATGCAATAATTGTGAAAGAAGCAAAATGCAAACTTCAAGAATTCTTTATAGAAGTCACTGTATTGTAGTAAGTGCAATAAAAACAGACAATGAATCAGTACAATTAAAATATTTGTGCTGAGTGTTTGTCTTTTCAAAATTAATAAGTTAAAATATAAAAACTATATGTTCAAACAAATGACATTAGGAAATCAGTATACATGTAAATCCTAAAACTAAGTAACAGGGGGATGTAACAATAAGCAGTACAGTTTCTTAAATAATTTAGCCTTCCACAGTGTTAGAACTTCTTGTGTTTTGTTTCTTACCATAGAAAAACTTTATAAAATTGTAATGATGCTTCTCTTTTAAAAAAAAATCCTCAAACTACTATATTTCCCTTCTCCAAAATCAACAGATGTTTTGTTGCTTTATTGAATTTGGTTATTTAATACAGATAATTTTCACCATTAGTGTGCCTGGTACTATACAACAGATGAAGTGTGCTGAATAGTTATGGTACTGTAGTAATATACATAACTGGTATGGCAGAGAAGGTTTATTAATAGCTATCAATTATTCTCCACGTCCATTGGGGGGTAGAACAAGAAGCAATGGGCTTAATCTGCAGCAATGGAGTTTAATTATAGATATTAAGAAAAACTTTCTAGCTCTAAGTGTAGTTAAGCTCTGGAATAGGCTTCCAAGGGAGGCTGTGGAATCCCCATCCTTGGAGGTTTTTAAGAACAAGTTGGACAAACACCTGCCAGGGATGGTCTAGGTTTACTTGGTCCTGCCTCAGCATGGGGGGCTGGACTAGATGATCTCTCAAAGTCCCTTCCAGCTCGACATTTTTATGATTCCATGACTTAGCTGTGGGCCAATATGCAAAAACCAATAAGTATCACAATAAAACTTAAAACTAAATCCAAAATTATAAAATGTTAAAATACTTACAAATACAGATTAAAAAAGACATACAGCATTAATTTGTATATGATCACCATACCACTTGCTTTTTCCTTATACTATACATGGCATGATAATATAGCTATCTATACATGGTAATATACATAAGTATTTGATATGGGTCACCTTAAAATATAATCTTCCCTCTTACTTTCCCTGAAAAGATCAAAACCAAATTATAGGTTGCAATTAATTACAGCTACATCTGTATCTTCCAATAATTTATTTACTGAGTCAAAAACGAAAATAAATTACCTGTATTAACTACTGTGGAATCTGCTGTCCACATATTGCAGTAAAGACTAATATTGATGTCACTTAAGTTGGTACATGTTCAGTCTAGTGGTGAATTTGGCTCCATATTGATAAACAATTACTTTCTTTTGGGCTTTCCCATCCCACAAAAAAACCCAACAATAAAACTTGACTATACATGACCATTACAGTTCCCATGATATTCTGCATGGGAGTGAGAGGGGTTTACAACAGAGTTGTTAGAGCTACCCAAATTCCAGTTCCATTCAGTCTGCCTCCTGAAATTCCACTAGTTGTTAATATCAGATATAGGATTCTTCTTCACTTTCTCTTTTATCTATTGTTGAACATTGCTGCTGTTAAACTCTTAAATATAACTATATTATTTTACTAGTGGGTGAAAGGAACTAATATAAATGTAAGCCAATCTAAAAAGCATATTAAGAGGTTCCATTTATTCCAGCCAGATGCCTGCACATATTTGAAAGCAAGCAATTGCAATACTAATCTGCTGCTCTCTCTCAACTGATGAAGCAAACTAATTTTAAAAGCAAAGGGGACTGGGGCCCATGAGTTATGAGGAGAGGCTGAGGGAACTGGGCTTATTTAGTCTGCAGAAGAGAAGAGTGAGGGGGGATTTGATAGCAGCCTTCAACTACCTGAAGGGAGGGTTCCAAAGAAGATGGAGCTAGGCTGTTCTCAGTGATAGCAGATGACATAACAAAAAGGAGCAATGGTCTCAAGTTGCAGTGGGGTAGGTTTAGGTTAGATATTAGGAAAATCTATTTCACTAGGAGGGTGGTGAAGCACTGGAATAGGTTACCTACGGAGGTGGTGGAATTGCCATCCTTAGAGGTTTTTAAGGCCCGGTTTGACAAAGCCCTGGCTGGGATGATTTAGTTGGTGTTGGTCTTGCTTTGAGCAGGGGGTTGGACTAGCTGTCATCCTGAAATCTCTTCCAACCCTAATCTTCTATGATTCTATGACCAAAAATAGTTCAGTCACCATGATTACAGATTTTAAAAGGATTTCCTAGCATTCAAGATCTTGGAGCAGCTCCATCACTACTCTTCTTCTTATAAGTGCTGGGTCATATTTTGTTTCTAAGTTTGTGTTATTGATATGAAAACTTACATATCATTTCAATTTTATACAAATAAAGGATGAAGCCTCTCTATGTTGAATATCCAGTTTTCTTCGTCCTTTCCAAGAGACAATAACTTAAAAATTTCCTAAGGGGGAATTGAATCATGACAGCTACATTGAAACAAGAAGAACAGGAGTACTTGTGGCACCTTAGAGACTAACAAATTTATTAGAGCACGGCTGTTACTCTGAAACTTGACATTGAAACAAAGTATTCAGATACAAAACAATGACTTGAAAATTGCATATGGCAGTTGACACTAATGACACTATGTCAGAGTTTTGGTTGTACTTGCTCTTAGAAAAAGATTTATTACTCATTTTGGACAGGTGGACTTATTTTCGCGGTATGTTCTTTTCAGAATGTAACAGGAAAATTTTTTTTAATATCTTGCAATGTTTTCAGTCCAGTGGGAATTTCAACTTAATGCACTAAGTACCTTAGTTTCTGGAGGAGATTGATTTATTTTATTACCTGAATGTCATAGGCAACAAGCCCACTAAATGAAAATCCTAAATAAAATGTAACATTTTCATTTCCTGGAGGCACTGAATCAAAATGTAAAGGCAAAATCTGAATCTGCCCAACATGACCCCGTGCAAATACTTTTCCCTTTTCCGTCCAGCCATTCACTCTTTTTAAAACACTATGAACTTTGCCTATTTTCCATACATCTCCATATAGCCACTTCATTCGTCGTTCATTTAGGGAGCCATCAATTAATTTATCAATCCTAGTCTTGTGCACAAACTTTCCTAGACCGTTGCCTTTTCCCAGGAAAAAATGTGTGTAGATTCTCTTTTTTCTTGGAGCAATGTTTTTCATCTTGACGTCATACAAGCGCTTCATGGACTGAAGAGCGGCTATGAGAATATCATTTTTATCTGGATTAGATTCTCTGTCTAATGCATCATCTGGCCAGTACAGTAAGGTGAGCAAAAAATGGGCACTTGCTGGAAATGCTGTTCTTCTCTGTTTGAAGAATCTATTGCTGAGTTCTCTAAGTGTTTGAAAAGGAAGAAGTTTGGAAGATCCAGGAGATAAACATGCTAGTGCGATGTGACACAAAATGTAATTGATGAGATCAATGTCCTCCAAGCTTCCTTTCTGTGGGTCTTCAGGGTATAAGCTAATTATTTTTTCTAGTTTATTAACTGACCTCTCATCCTTCGAATCTGACAACAATGAAAGAATGGTAGTGACACTGCCACCACCATACTTATAAATGTTCATGCTTTTGACTAGCTGGGTTTCAGGTCCTCCTTTTATGACCACAGTAAGGGAGTCTGAGGTAAAGAATTTGGCATACACCTCAGACTGTCTTTTCAACCACTTTCTGGGATTGTAAACTTGTTCTTCCTTCTCCTCTGCCTCATTTTCTTTGTTCTGGTTTTTATCTGTTTGGAAGTAACTTAGATCTTCTGAAATCCACTCCAGAGCATTATAAATGTTCTGGCGTAAGCCTTTTAAACGACTGTGAAGCTTTCCCCAGGGTTTTTTAATTTCCTCAGGAATGTAGTCCGTTAGCAAATAACGCACAAGCTCAGAATGTTCCCCTTGTGTGTTTCTGGGAAATACCTGAAGTGTAGACAGAAATTTTAGTAGACGACATCCCACTTCAACCTCTCCAAAATAACCAGCATTGTTCATGCTGTCGATCTCTGACTTTGCAGCCTGTTGTGCAGCCCTGAAGCATTTCATAGCTTTAAGGGCAATTTCTATCATCTCAATGACTTCACTAGGAGTGGCTTCATCTGTCTCTTTGTCCACAATAAAACTAAACCATTTCCTGTACACTTGACCTTCTGTATCCAAAATAAAAGAATCATATGGCAAATGAGATTTGGCTACCCCTGCCCAATATTCTGCATCCTCAAATTTTTCATGATTGTAATGCAATCGAGCAAGCTGCTGGGCAAAGTAGGCATCTTTTCCCAGGCATTCATATGCAGTTTTTAAAACCTCTATAGCTTTTTCACAGTTTTCAACCTTACAGACATGCTCAATGAATGGAGAGAAGAGGCTGTCAGTATTGTCTCCCCTGCTCTTCTTGTCACGTCGTATGAACAGATCTCTGATAAATTTTATGAACTCTTCCCGTCCAAATCTGTGCTGAAAAAGCATTTTTTCCTGGAGAAGATTCATTGCAATTTGACTTTGAGGCTGACTTCCTGAGAGTTGGTGCAGAATTTCCTTAGCAACCAGATGATGTATTATTTGAACACATGAAATATAGGTGGTATTTGCTCTTAATTCAATAAAAATAAGTCTTGCCTGTTCACTTAAGTTGTTTTTGAAATCATACTCTCTCTTTTCTGTATATGCCCCCAGCCCTAAGAAAGCTTCACAGTGTGATAATGAAATGTATGAACCATGTACATAGGAATTGAGCAAAGCAACATACTTCATCAAACTAGTAACTGGGGAGGAAAGGTCTATGCCTTCCTTCCAGTGCTCTACAAACTCTGTGACATATGTTTCCTTGAACTCCTTACTCATCAGGACAAACGTAATTATAAATTCAGGCTTGAAGTCTTTCTGCTTTTCAAGCTTTTCAATTTTGGTTTTAAACAGGTGTTTCTCTTGGTCTGACAGTTTGTGAGTGACAGCAACTGTATCGAGAGGAGAAGCTTTGCAAAGCTTTTCAGGGACATTAGATCGTTTACAGCACATAAGGATGAAACAAGGCTTGGATGAATGACCTCTTCTAGCTGTCATTGCATCCATTAAATCATTCTTTAATTCATCTAGATAATCTTCATCATAGTCTTCAACGAGGAGGAGGACTGGGAGAGAATTCTTCGTGTCATTTTCATCATATTCTCTAAAATTAACTGCATGTTGGGAGACAGTTGCAACTGGATATGAGGAATTGACCACAGCACATCTTAAATCCTTTCTTCTTTTCCATAGTACTTGCCTTGCAATGGTGCTTCCTCCACTTCCAGGTTGATGAAATATTTTTAGTTTAGCCACAGACCACCTGATTCTGTTCTCGTGCAAAATGCCATCTAAGATTTTATGAACATCTCTGCAGGCATCACGTTCAATGACTTCTCCACAGCCCCCTTTATCAGCAAGCCAGAAATTTTTCCAGCTGACTTTTCTACCTTGGTAAAATGTTCGTTCTATCTCTTGTATTTCTTTTGTGCTCAGAAGATCCAGTTTGATATCATCACATTGATTTGTACACAATATTTCAAGGGAAAACATTTTCTCTTCTTCCAGTGTTGGAAGCACACACAGACCTCTTGTGGAAACTGGTAAACGTCTGGGACATATTGTAGAAGGCATCATGTTTTGAATAGTGGCATCTACGTGACTTAGCTTCATGCCCACAATGCTCCTCTGTTCTAGTGTCTCAATGCTACAAGATGCCTGAGCTAGGTTAGCCCACTTCTCATAATTTTCTTTGGACTCTGCAATGCATATGATATAATCCATACCATTCATTTCTGTATAGAATTCCTGGAAGGTGTCTACAATTGGCTTCTCCACAGGTGATGATAGTAGGAACAGTACCACAAAAGATCCCTTTGGAAGGATTTCATCACAGATAAAAGAAACGGCTTTCTTAAGATACTTCTTTTTCGTTCTAATCCAAGTATTTTCATCACAAGGTTTTTCATCCCCAAGGAAGTCACTACGTCCATTGCAAAATATCCAGCTGGTGTAATCATCTAAGCCCAAATATTTTTTAAATTCAGTGGTGTTCATCTTGCTTTCATTGGCATAATTTTGCAAGAAATGCAAATTTGTTGCATGATGCTCTCTGTACTTGGCATGTAAACCTGACACATTGGAATCCTCATCAAAATCAAATACACAGAAAATATTCATGCGCATTAAAAAGTTGACAGACTTAAGAGCTTCCGTTCCACATCTGTTTGTGACAAGGATGTAACTCAGATAGTCATCTATATAGTTCTTTCCATCATTTAATAGAACTAATAACTTACGCCCTAAATCTTGGGAAGTTTCTATCTGGTCTTCATTCCTGGAGGACTCGGCCATTTCTCTTCTAACATCCCTCTCTTTTATACCCTGAATAATAAAATCCACTTGTTCTTCATTCTTTACAGGTTCAGAATTGGCCTTAAGTCTTTGGTAGAGAACTGGATTTTTTTCATATATTGTCTTATTGCTGTTTTCGTTAAATCTAGGTAAGCGTACTTGAAAAATCTTCCCCTTCACTGTACTGGATGATGGTTCAATGTCAACCTCCACCACAAAGCGTTGGTCTTGAGTGTCCTTCTCAATCACTTCAATAAAAACAGGAGGGCGAATGCAAATTCTTGCAGCTTCTTGGTCAGATGCATTGAAACATTTTGCAATGTTTTTATCCAATGCATCAACATAGATGTCTCTGTTTCTGACTGGCACACCTATTATCTGCCCATGTTCATAATCCTTGTCACCTTCAAACCTGTCCATGACACCAAAGTGTATCGTTCCATTACTTCGGATATTCATGCAGGCTGAGCCAAATCGAATCACTTCAAAGGCAAACTTTGCTTCAAGCCGTGGTCTGTCTAGCTCCGCAGCAATGGCAAAAGATTTGTATTCATGGCAAGGGGTGATCAAATCAATGACTCCTGTTTCGGGAGAAAGGACTGTGTTTTTCACATACTTAAAATTAATATCTTGAGTGCCAAATGGTCGAAATCGGCTCAGAGTTAAAGCTTCAACTCTTTTTTTATGCACTGAATGACTTTTCCCATTTTCTGTCCTGACAAGAGTAGACACTGATTTTTCCATGTCTTCCCTGCTAGACTCTTCTAGTGGATCAGAGATGTCTGTTTCTGAAGCTGCATGCTGGTGAAATGTTACTTGAGAACTTGGTACACTTTTAGGCTGTTTGATTTGGGTGGTCTTTAAGCCACACTCTCTCTTTTCAGCTGGTACATTAGCTGTTGTAGGCATGTTAGAATTTCTCATTTTCACTTTCTTTTCCTGAGCATTAGTTGTTCTACCAGTGTCACTCAAGATTTCTGGAGTCTTACAGCTGGGATTATCTGTTTGCCCTATACCTGCTTTTTTGTTCAAACATTCCAAAAGTTCATTTCTTTCACATATAAGTACGTGGATTTGGCCTTTTTTCATACCAATGCTTTTGAGAAAAGATTCGTCTATTTTTCTAAGCACTGGACCTGTTACTTCCTCCTCCCGTAGCTTTTTCACATATTCTTCTTTTATTCCAATGGACGCTAGCCAGTCTCTGACGTGACACTCATTCCATTCAGCCAAAGGTAACGTTTTGTAGTCTAAGAATAAAATAAGTTTTAATAAAAATAAATAATAATAAATCAGACAAAACGTGAGGTCACTCTGAGCAATTCAGCATGCTGTATTCTCGTAGTTATAATCCTCCTTGAGAGTGAGCATGTGTATGCATGGGTTGGAGGATTGAGTATAAAACGGGATCAGGAACTCCTACATTCTGATTCCAACTCTCACTCATTTGCTGTCTAGTCTTGGGCAAGTCACTTAGCCATTGTGGGTCTGAGTTTCCCAATCTGTAAAATGGGAATAATACCTATTTACCCACCTTGCAGGGCTGTTGAGAGGATTCACAGTTGTGTACCATACAATGGACCATTTACTTGTACTTATATGTTTAAAAAATAATTATGGGGAAATATCTTAAAAGCAAGGTACATACCCATTTTCTCTTGAAGTGGGTTTATCCTCCTGCTGATAAATGAAGATCTAAAGTAGAAGCAAACATACATACATAATGTGTTTCAGAATATCATTTCCACGTTGTCCAGATTTACTCTATCTATACTGTCATTAATTTTTTGCATCATTTTTCTTTTTATTTAAATTATTTCTTCATTTTCAAAATCCTGGATTGCCATCTAGCTTTTCATAGTCTTACATAAAAGTGGTGAAAAATAAATCCAGTAATGTATAGAAAATAACATGATAACTGATTAGTCATGAACTTGGGAGCTTAAATTCATAACTCTCTAGACACTAAAAATCATGGGCTGAATAGAGACACTGGATTCAATTCTCATTACAACAATCTATAACCCACTAACTCCCCTCCAACTGTTTCCTCCCTCCCCTTTCCCCGCCTTTGACTGGAGAGGTCTTAACAGGCCATTTCACCTTGAATAATCCCTTAAAATATGTGTTAACTACTTACGCTAAACAATCTGTTTCATTCTGTATTTAGCTGTGACATGCTGGTTAAGTTTCCCAGACCTGAAGGAGAGCTCTGTGTAAGCTTGAAAACTTCTCTCTCTCACCAACAGAAGTTGGTCCAATAAAAGATATCACCCCTTGTTTCCCTGAGGGCTTGTCTACACTTCCTGCACTGCAGCCTGCCGCTGTAGCACTTACTGAAGACACTACCTACATCAATGGGAGAGCTGCTGCAGTCAGCGTAGGTACTCCACCCGACCGAGAGGCAGTAGCTATGTCGACGGGAGAAGCCCTCCCGCTGAGATTGTGCTGTCTACACTGGGAGTTAGGTCGGTACAACTGCCTCACTCAGGGGTGTGGATCCGACGTAGTTATAGCAACGACATAGTTATAGTCTGAACAACATAGTTACAGCAACGTAAGTTTGTAGTGTGAACCAGGGCTAAGTAACCCCTCTCCCAAGTGCTGCAGTCACACAGTCTGTTGCTTGCAAAATTGGGAAAACACCTTAGATTTCCCCCATTCCACCTCCTTCTTACCCAAACATGGCACGTTAATGCAGCCAAATTAATATTGATAACCACAGTGATAATGGGCCCAGCTCTCAAATAGTGCTACATAGACCGGACTTAACCCTTGACTAATCTCCTGTATCACAGAATCTCCTGCTCATCTCATTGGATCTGCATCTCTAAGAGCGTGAGCTGGATACATTTTTCATTTGAGAGACGCTTGGGGCTGCTTGGCATCCCATGGTGAGTTTTAGGGCTTGGCTAGATGATGAATTAGTGTGCAACCAGAGGGGTGTACGCTAGAATGTGTTCCAACATGTCACACACAAACTGGCTTATGGAGACTCTACTGGCATGCACTAAAAATTCCCTAGTGAGTATTAACGTAGTAACAATTTACATGCCTGCAGTGTGCACTCACACCCTGTAGACAAGCCATAGGCTTAATTGGACTTCCCTAGAAGTGTCTATTGCGGGGAGGGGGCAAACATTTTGGCCTGAGAGCCACATCTGGGAATAGAAATTGTATGGCGGGCCATGAATACTCACAAATTTGGGGTAGGGGTGCGGGGGGGGGGGGGGTGAGGGCTCTGGGTGGGGGGGGGGGGTATGGGGGGGGTCCAGAAATGAGGAGTTCAGGGTGTGGGAGGGGGCTCCGGGCTGAGGCAGGGGGGTGGGGTGGGTAGAGTGAGGGTCTGGCTGGGAGTGCGGGCTTTGGGGTGGGGCTGGGGATGCGAGGTTTGGGATGCAGGAGGGGGCTCTGGGCTGGGACTGAGGGGTTCAGAGGGAGATCAGGGCTGGGGTAAGGGCTTGGGGTGTGGTGGGAGTCTCGGGTGCAGGCTCCAGGCAGCGCTTTTACCTCAAGCAGCTCCCGGAAGCAGCGACATATCCCTTCTCTGGCTCCTACACGAATGCGCGGCCTGGCGGCTCTGTACGCTGCCCTGTCCGCAGGCACCGCCCCTACAGCTCCCATTGGCTGCGCTTCCCGGCCAATGGGAGCTGCGGGGGCGGTGCTTGGGGGTGGGAGCAGCGTGCAGAGCGGAGCCCCCTGGCTGCCCCTATGTGTAGGAGCCAGAGGGGGGCCATGCCGCTGCTTTCAGGAGCTGCATGGAGGCCCCTCCTCCCCCCGCTCCCTGACTGGAGTGTTGGACCGGAGCAAGCCCCAGACCCTGCTCCCCAGCGGGTGCTCAAGGGCCGGATTAAAACAGCTGGCGGGCCAGATGCAGCCTGCGGGCCGTAGTTTGCCCAGGCACATATGCCACCTTGACGCCCGGTAGGGCCCATACAGATAAGCCCTAAGCTGTCAGAAAAAATGTTCCCCTTCATTTAGTGACAGTTCAGGTTGCACAAGCACACAGCCACCCACCCCAAACCTTACAATCGTAGACATCAGAGTTGCCTCCATGCCTTCATACTGCCTACAGCATTGTGATAATGCACTCTGACACCTCCAACAGGTACTGAAAATCAGTTCATAGGACTAGAAGGGACCATCTGGGTCATTGAGGCCAGTCCCTGGCTAGCAAAGGCCACCCTATTATCTAATCCTGTTCATAAATGTATCAAGCTCCATTTTAAAACTATTAAGGTTGTTTGCGCCTGCTATTCCTGGGGGGGGCAGGGACGTTCCCAGAACCTCGCTCCTCTGTTGGTGGTGAAAAACCACCTAATTTCCATCCTAAATTTATTCATGGCCAATTTATAGACAACAGTCTTCGAGTTTAAAGACCCATTCTCACGCCCTGTTTTCAAAGACAGCAATCCAATCCCCTCAGCCTTCACTTTGCTAGGCTAAGTAAGCCAATACACACTCCAGCTTCATCCAATTTGCATTGTAACCAAGGAACAAAACAAAACAAAAGTGATGCAACTTAATAGCAACTTCTGCAGCAGTGTTAAACCAACTTAGCGACCCAGTGACTTGGCGGGTGTGACAGCCAGATGTGCTGCCCTGAGCACCCTGAGGTGGCCCTTAAATATTTTGCCTTTCCTGGCTTTCAGAGGTTTAAGCCTGGGCGCACCCAACTTTCTGGAAGGGCAGGAGGCTGTGCTGGGCAACCTAACTGCCATTTTAACCAGGGGTTTTGGCAGTTAATTCCACAGGTTTTTTGAGAAAGTCTAGGGATAGTTAGCTAGAAAATACAGTCCCAGCCCTACTTTCCTGGGTTATATTTTAGACAAGGGGCTGTTTCTGCGCACTAAGTTGCATCGCTGTAAAAAAAACCACCCTGACAAGAGGCGTACAGCTTTCGGCACCAGGGTACATCAGTGTAGACACCCTAATCAATTACAGTGCTGCAGTTGGCCTCCGGGAGATGTCCCACAATGCCTGTTCTCGCCTCTCTGGTCATCAGTTTGAACTCTACTGCCCTGCCCTCAGGTGACCAACCGTGAGCTCCAACCCTTAAATTCCTTGGGAATGTTGAAAGTCCTCTTCCTGTTTGCTCGGTGATGTGTGCAGTGGTCTCAGCGCATCTTTCCAGGTGACCATGCCTGCTCCACGCACCAGGTGATCCCCTGTTTGGAGCAATGTCAAGCTGCTGGCGCGCATCAGCATTTGGGGAGAGGAGGCTGTCCAGTCCTGGCCTATGCTTCAGCTATAACTATGGACAGATTTCACAAAGCATGACAGAAAGGGGCCATGATCGGGACACATTGCAGTGCAAGGTCAAAGTGAAGGAGCTGCAGAACACCTACCACAAGGCGCGGGAGGCAAACCGCCGCTCCGGTGCTGCGCCCACGAGCTTCTGGTTCTACAAAGAGCTGGATGCGATACTTGGTGGCAACCCCACCTCCACTTCGAAGGCCACTGTGGATACTTCGGTGGCTTGCATGCCAGTCGAGAGTGGACTGAAATGGGAGGAAGAAATCTTGGATGAAGATGTGGAGGGGGCGGGGACCCAGAAGCAGAGGACAACTCGGAGGTCAGAGATGCATGGAGCCAGGAGCTCTTCTCTACCCCGGAGGAGTCTAGCCAGTTACAGGTGTCGGAGTTTGGTGAAGCACAAACAAGACAGGAGGCCCCTGGTAAGTGGCTTTGATTTTGGGAATCACTGAACTGAGTTGTTGGGTGCAGGAGGGTTGCAGAAATCAGGCTTATATCTGTACTGGCAATTTATGTCGGTATAAATATGTCGCTCAGGCATGTGGGAAAATCATACCCCCAAGCGATGCAGTTATACTGCCCTAACTCCTGGTGTAGACAGCACAATGTCGACAGGAGGACTTTTCCCACCAACATAGCTTCTGCCATTGCAGCCTTTTAAGTGCAGACAAGCCCTGAGTGTATCTGTAGCCATCATGCGTCAGATGGAAGCATTTGACTTCTTGTAGGGTAATAATCCTCCCTTTTCCCGTCAGATCTGAGGCTGCCTCGCTGGACTGAGACTATTCTTCAGTTAGGCCACTAAACAGCCAACACAAGGCTGACAGACATTTCATTCTAATTTTAATTACTGAATTAAACCTGTTATATTGTGGTCTGGATTCCACCTCTTCACCTGCACAAAGGCCCGTCTCCCTGCCCTTCTCTGCCAGTAATGCATCTAAGGGGTATATAGTTCACACATTGCCTCACCTAGGGCCACTTTGTGAGAGTTCCCTTAAGAGCCTGCTTAATGCTGCTTTTGCTTAGTGGATTTTATGTTGGTATAAAGGGGCCTTCGACCAGTGTAGTTTATTCCTATACTACAAACTCCTCATCCAAAAGCAGAGTGTGCAAAATATAGCCCAATAATTCAATTATGCAAGAGAGTGAGAAAACAGAAATGTAACATTAATGCCTGCAAATAAATATTTATAAAGGTCCCTCAAGCAAATTGAGACAACAGACAGAGTTAAAGACTAACAACAGGTGCCTCAGAATATGTCAAGGAAAATTTGTAAGTACAAATAATAGCCACAGACATTTCCGTACCACACTACGAAAGGTAAATTCTGCTCTCTCATGCCAGGTCAGTGGAGGCGGGTTTCTACACAGCCGAGATCTAGTTCCATAGTGGCAATTCCAGGCTCCTACCTGCTCCAGGGATGTGAATGGAGGTTTAAAGGCAGAAGAATCATAGAGTGGATAAAGAGAGCAGTTTGCAGCACAAAGGCAAGTTAAGCAGAGCCCCTGAGATGAACTATGTTTTTGGAGAGATGAGAAACCCTTGCCCCTATAACTTTGATGGAGAGTAGATGGAGAGGTGAGTATAGAACTGGAGAAGGATGGTCCAATTCCTGTGAAGGAGGGGAGAAGGGTCAGCAGGCTAGTGGGAGAGCCTGGTGATAGGGGCTTAAAAAGGAATGGGGAACAAATACACACATTTAAGTAAACAGCAAGACTGCAGAATAGATGTGAGTGAGCGATGGGTATTTGCTACCAGTTCAATCATCCCCCCTTCCCAAAAATTCTTTTGCAAAAGCAACTCTAAGGCTGTACAAATACTTTAAAAATTATTTTCTTTTTAGCTGAGCTCTTCACAGCCCCTGGGTGGGGGGGCCTGATTCAATGAAACCCTTTCCCCTGGAGTAGACAGGGAATGTTATTTCCACGGCGGTCACAGCCCACGCCCTGCAGTACAATGGGACCTGACAAGGCAGCCAGAGCTTTTGAGGAAACGAAAGTTATTTTTGACAGTCCCGGCTAAAACTCGCCACAAGGGGGCAGCAAAGCTCGGGGCACAATTCCCTTTAGCCCCTGTGCCCAGGGCTGGTGCCGAGAGGATGGAGACCCCCCCCTTACGGTGACCAGACAGCAAGTGTGAAAAATCAGGAGAGGCGGTGGAGGGTAATAGGAGCCTATATAAGAAAAAGCCCCAACTATCAGGTCTGTCCCTATAAAATCAGGACATCTGCTCACTGTATCCCCCCGGGTGGGTGCTCAGTGCCCGGTTCAGCCATTTTACTGCCAGGGACCAGGCACTGGGGAGAGGCCCGATGTGCTGCCGCTCTGCCCCCAAGCCCCAGCGCTGGAATCCCCCCAGCAGCCCGAGCCCGGGAGAGGAGGGGCCCGAAGCGCCTTCTCCTGCAGCCCAGCTCGGAGCGCCCCAGCGGGGTGGGTGGGTCGGTCAGTGCGGGGCGGGGGGCGACATCCTCCGGCCCGCCGCCCTGCGGCGTTGAGCGAGAGGAGCCCGGGCCGGGAGGGTGGCACCGAACGGATCCGCGAGACGCTTCCCGGGGAGCCGCCGAGCAATTGCCCCGGCAGGGCGGGGGGGGGGGGGGGGGGGGCCCCG